>NW_017213549.1:0-25069 GCF_001704415.2 Capra hircus | reverse complement strand
AAGTGCTGGAGTTTCAGCTTTAGCATCATTCCTTCCAAAGAAATCCCAGGGTTGATCTCCTTCAGAATGGACTGGTAAACAATTACTTAAAATTCTCTTCGTGAACCATGCCTATCAAGAAAAGACCAGAATTGAAGTTTCAATTCATTGAAAGAAAAAAAAAAAAAAAACTAAAAAAAAAAACAACACTACTACCAACCTAGAATTTAGAAGCAAGTGGGGAAAATACTTCAAAAATAATGAAAAACAAAGACTTTATATAACAAACAAAAACTGATGGAAATCTAGCAGAACTACTCTGCAAGAAATGGTAAAAGAAATTTTTATGGGAAAAGGAAAATTATATAGGTCCGAACTCTGGTCTATGTAAAGAAAGGAACAGAGTTACAGAAAGAATAAATGAAGTTAAATAAACCTTTGTATTACCTTCAATTGATCAAAAAGATAAGTATTTATTGAAAATAATAGAAAACCAACAATGCATCTAGTGATTATACCTTATGGATAAAAGAAAAATGGCAGAAATGGTTGCAAGGCCAGGAGAGGAGGAACTGGAAACAAGATACTTGCACCAACCATGAAGCAGGATGGTGTTATTTAAAAGAGAATTTCAATGAGTTGCAGATGTATCATGCAAACTCTACAAAAAAAAGTAAAAAAAAATTAAACATATAACTGATCTCCCAAGAGGAGAGAAAATGAAATAATGTTAAATCTTCATTTAAAAGTAGACAAGGCAGAAAAACAGCAGAATATTAACACAGCAATAAACAACAACAAAGAATAAATTCAATGAATAAAAAAAGGAGATTCAACCAATCCATTTTTTGAAGGAGATCAGCCCTGTGATTTCTTTGGAAGGAATGATGCTAAAGCTGAAACTCCAGTACTTTGGCCACCTCATGCGAAGAGTTGACTCATTTGAAAAAGACTTTGATGCTGGGGAGGATTGGGAGCAGGAGGAAAGGGGACGACAGAGGATGAGACGGGTAGATGGCATCACGGACTCGATGGATGTGAGTCTGAATGAACTCCGGGAGTTGGTGATGGATAGGGAGGCCTGGCATGCTGCGATTCATGGGGTCACAAAGAGTCGGACACGACTGAGCGACTGAACTGAACTGAAACAAACTCTGCATAATCACTTTTAATGTGAATGGTATAAATATACAAATAAAGTAGAGATTTATGAAAAGAAATTGAAACAACAAAGTATACCTAGCCCTTGCTGTCCATCTTTATTTTGGGCTTCCCTGGAGGCTCAGATCGTACAGAATCCACACACATTGCAAGAGACCAAGGTTGGATACCTGGGTTGGGAAGATTCCCTGGAGTAGAGCATGGCAGCCCACTCCAGTACTCTTGCCTGTAGAATCCCCATGGACTGAGGAATCTGGCAGGCTATGGCCCATGAGCTCACAAAGAGTCAGACATGACTGAGCGACTAAGCACATGGGATCTATAAGAAATCCGTTCTAAATTCAAAGACATGAATAGATTAAAAGTAAAAGGACAGAGAAAACTATACGATGCTAATATGAGTGGTAAAAAAAAACTGTACTCACTGAAACTCTGGTAAAGCAGTATTCAGTACAAGAAAATCAGAAATAAAAATGGGCAGTATTAACAACAATTAACGACATCTAAATGACATTTATAGAATATTGAATGACAGCAGGGAAACACATTATTTTCAAGTTCACATGGAACATACATCAAGACAGATCGCAGTCTAAGCCATAAATGTACATCATCAAATTTAAACAATACAAATAATACAGAGAATGAGACGAAAATAAACTAGAAATTGATAACCAAAAGACAGCAGGAAAGTTAAAGATTATTTGCAGACTAAACAATAAACATCTAAATAACACATGGGCCAAGAGAAACTCTAATGAGAAATTTTTTTAATATTTTAGAAACAAAAAACAGAAGTTGTGTGATACAGCAAAATCAGTAAAGAGATATATACAGCATTGAGTGCCTATAACAAAGAAAACCTACAATTAATAACTTAAGCTTCTATATTAGTAAACTTGTAAAAGAAAAGAAAAAGCAGAGGAAGAATAAATCAAAGCGGAAACCAATGACACTGAAAAAAGGAAGGTAATGCAGAAAAAGAACAAAACCCAAGGAAGTTTCTTTAAAGATACAAAATAAAAAGAAGATAAAATTCTCCCTAGGCTAAACAAGGAAAAAGAGAGAAAACACAAATTAAATTACTAATAGCAGATTTGAAGGAAGGGCTATTACTACTGATTCCATGGACATTAAAAGGATAATGAGTGAATATTATAAACAACTCTGTGCCTACAAAAATGAAAGGTTCAATTGAGAAACTGCTTGAAGGGATAACTTAGCACCACTTTCACAAAGAAAAATACATACTCTGAATAGGTCGTATCTATTAAAGAAATTTAATCTATAGCTAATAAGCTTCCAATAAAGACAGTAACAGACCCAGAGGTTTCCACTGATGAATTCTATCAAAAATTTAAGGAAGAAATGATAACAATTCTCTACAATCTCTCCAGAAAATAGAAGCAAAAGGAACACCTAATTCCTTTCTGTGAGGTGAGTATTATACTCAAACATCTACATCATATGAAGAAATTAAAAGAAAAAAATTGCACACAAATACCTCTCATGAACATAGAGGCAAAATCCCCAACAAAATATAAGAAAAGAAACCTAACAATCCATAGAAGGAATTATATAATATATCTAAGTAGGATGCATTTCAGACGTGTAACATTTGAAAATCAGTGATCATAAATCATAATAACCATATATTCTAAGGAAGATAATCACAAGATCAGATGAACAATGAAAGGAAAAAAATCATCTGATAAAATCCAACACCCATTCATCATTAAAATTCTCAGCAAACTGGATACAGACAGGCATTTCCTAGGCATTACATACAACATCTGAAAAGAAATACAGGTAAAACATCATACTTCACAGTGAGAAGACAGATGCTGTCATACTAAGGTGAGGAACAAGGTGAGGATATCTCTTCTCACCATGCCTATTCAACACTGTACTGAAAGGCCTAACCAATGCAATGAGATAAGAGAAGGAAGCAAAAGATACAGATATTTGGAAGAGAAAAATGGAATTATAGTCATCAATAGGAAAACTCCTGGCATTAATAACCCAGGAGTATAGGTTAATAAGGTTAATATAGGATCAATATAATTATTATTAATAAGGCTAATATATAATAGTCAACTCTTTTCCAATAAAAGAGATGGAACTTGCAATTAAAAACACCATTTAAAATTACCACCAAAATATATTAGAAATAATTCTTTAAGAAATATGTGTAAGATTTACATGAGAAAACTCATGAATTGCACTGAAAAAAATTAAAGATCTAAATAAATAGACATGCCATGTTCATCGATAGGAAGATGCTATATTGTTGAGATTCACTTATTTCCAACTTAGCCTAGATACTTAATGCAATTCTGGTCAAATTCCAGCAAGTTAGCTTGTAGATAGCAGCCAACAATTTAAATTTTGTCAAAAATGAAATGATCCATAATACCCACTGAAGTCAATATGAAAGATCAAAGTCAGAGAATTGATATTACTGGATTTCAAAACTTATTTTAAAGCTACAATACTCAAGACTGTATGCTATTAACAGAATACTAGACAGATCAATGGCACAGAACAGAAAATCTAGAAACAGACACCCAAACACTCCACCGACCTTTAACAAAGGCGCAAAGCAATTTAATGGAAAAGGACAGTCTTTTTAAACTTACAGTCCTGGATAACTAGACATCCATAACTAAGAAAAATGAATCCACATACAAACTCTAAACCTTTCAAAATAATTAACTCAAAAGGAATCACAGACCTAAATGAAAAACTCACAAGTGAAAAAAAAATTGGCAGGGACATCCCTGGCAGTCCAGTGTTTAAGACTCAACACTTCCACTGCTCAGGGAAGAGGTTTGATTGCTGGTCAGGGACTAGGATTCCACATCCCATATAGAATAGGCAAAAAATTCTGGAAGATAACTCGGGGACGAAACTTGAGTTTGGTAATGAGATTTTAGGCACAACACCAAAAGCACAGTCCAAGAAAGAAAATAACAAGCGGAAACTTGTTAATATTAAAAACTTCTATCTGCAAAAGATACTATTAAGAGAATGAGAAAGGCAGGCCACAAAAGGGTAGTTACAAATCTATTTGCAGGGCAAGAATGGAGACACAGACCTAGAGAACAGACGTGTGGACACATCGGGGGAAGCAGACAGTGAAACGAATTGAGAGAGTGTCTGGACAAATATGCACTACCATGTGGACAACAGGCATGTGGGGGAAGTTGCTGGGTGACACAAGGATCAGCTCTGTGAAGACCTCGACGGGTGAGGTCGAGGGTGGGAGGGAGTTTCATGAAGGAGGGGATATATGTATACTGTGAGCTGCTTCATACAAGAACCTGACACACCATTTAATTATCTTCTAATTAAAAATAGTTGCTAAAAAATCTATGATTTTAAAAACTAGAAAAAAAAATCTGGAGAATTCCACATAGCCACGAGAGTTATATACAACAATGCCAAATAAATAAAAGTCGGAAGAAATGAAAAGCAAAAAGATCACAATAACATTCTGATTCTCAAATTAAAAATCTTAGAAAACAGGACAGGAAATATTCAAAACATATAAGACAATTCAAAAAATCTAGAAAGAGAAAAAAGATCACGACAGCAAAATCATCCAGTTGGTCTGGAAGAATCAACAATTACTTTACACCAAGTAATAGAAAATACACCATGAACAAAAGCAACCATAGAAAAAATTTACCTACAAAGAAACTTTAGAAAAATATATACGGTCTTCGTGGAGGCAACAAGAAGAATTTCCTGGGAGTCTTAGGAAAAACAAGGCTCAAATAGAATAGTATGTTATGTATATTCACGATGAACAGATATTGTAAGACTGTCCATTTTCTGTAACTCCTTACAGATTTAGTACCACATTCAGAGTAGCTGAGACCACAATGAAACACGGTCTGCTGATTTTTTTGTACCCAGAAGTAACCACGGAAATCTTATGGAAGGAATGAAGAAAACTATTAACAAAAGTGAAAACATAAAATTAAATAATCCCTGATGGACAGTAAGTTTCCAGTGAACTTGACCCTATGTGTGCCCAGGTGGGGGAGTACTTAAGAGACTGGAACAGATGTGCAGCCTGCAAGGGAAGCAGACAGCAGGATCAGCTGCAAAAGGCTTTAAACTTGAGCCCTGGGATCATGAATCTCCACTGCTTCACTGAAGAAATCTGAGGCAGCACCTACGAGGGCCCATGCCAGGACCAAGGGGCACCAAAGCTTGACTTGGATGTGGCAGTACACTAGAGTGGGTTGCCATGGCCCTCCTCCAGGGGGTCTTCCCAACCCCCGGATTGAACCTAGGTCTCCCACACTGCAGGCAGATTCTTTACTGTCTGAGCCACCAGGTAATGCTCAGTTCAGTTTCAGTTCAGTTCAGTCACTCAGGGGATGAGAACTGGCCCTTTGAAACGATCACCTTAATAGACTATCACCCAGGGACTAAAAGAGGAGAGTTATTTATCACAGGAATTGTACAAAACGACAGAACTTCATCTCAGAACTTTTGAGCAATGACCCTGCAGTCGACTGAAAGCCCACAGTGAGAACTGTCAGGCTAAGGAGCCCCTTCACTTACTCTTCTGGAATGGTATGAGCATGGCTGGGGACAGGGGTGGACTTATAGCAGAAAGGGAAGGATTTCCACGCCCTGTCAGCAGTCATACTGAATGAAGTTTCTGAGTGAGATGTGAGGGGTTCCACACCTCAGAAGACAGTCTCCCATCCTTGCCTCTCAGCTCATCTTACCTGTAGCAGCCATGTCCAGGAAGCCTCGGGTAGAAATGGTGAGATGAGACGTATATGCACTTCATACCAGGAGACTCGGGGGTTCACATTTTCATTATGAGGCTTTGTCCTCGGATCAGCAGATGGGACGTAGCCCCAGCATCTACAGGGGTTAAGGCAAGGCATGGAGAATGACAGAGTATCGCTTACTCCAGAAGAGGGAGCCCAGAGAGCCCTCGCTGTTGGTCTCACGGGCTCGAGAACGGCTGTTAGGCGTGGGCTCCCCAATTCTTCCTGCTGTGGGTGCTGAGACAAGTGGGAGGCATGGGGTGAGCCAGGGACGTCCCAGGACCCCTTAAGAGTCAAGGCAAATTCCACGTGCCAATCCCAGGAGAAGCTCCCCCGGAACCCTGCCTGTCCAGGTCCCGCCCCTGCTGTCCTCCTGGAGCCCAGATGCGCAGGACAGGAAGTGACGCCCTCCAAAGCACGCTGGGGGAGCGACGCCATCCTTGACAGTGCCGCTATCTCTGAGAGCTGCCATTGACAGTGGCCAGAGGGATCAGTCCCAAGTGTCATCGGGTGTCAAGATCGGACGTGACTTGAGTTACGAATGCAGGGACACGTCTCTGCACCCGAATCCCTTTTCTATCTGAAAAGAGGGGGCCACACAGCCTCTGGCCCCATAGCACTCAGACCAGAGGATCCAGCCCAGCTCTTAGGCACCAAGACCATCCACTAACCCCTAGGGGGTGTCGGGAAAGAATGCCTCAGTCAGGCTCTGCTGGACCCCAGCTCCGCTCAGTAGAGGGAGAGCCATGAGCCCTGTAGAGTGAAAAAGGGACCCTCATGGGGACTGAGGGTCTCCATGCAGCAGAACCGCAGCCATGTGTAAACCCCCTACTCACCATGATTTGGCTGTGGATTATCTGGGCACCCGCCGGGCTGCTCTAAAGGCTGAGGGGCTCCCTCACTGTGACTTTGGACACAGAACACTCACAGAAGAGGGGACTTGGGTCTGAGGGGCTGGCAGCTGGTCAGTAGAGAGAGGATGTCAGGGTTCGGGGAGAGTCATGATGAGGACCAGCCTCCCTGAAAAACGGGCGTCTCTACCCTTCCCTGTGATCATTGCTTTCTCCTGGCCAAACATCAGAAAGTGGGCGGTGGTCTGCGAGGGGAGCTTGGAGCCTGATTGTGAAGGGGCAACCAGGAGCCAGCAAAAGGGAAGGTCCTGGGACCCTCCATGGGAGGCTGAGTACGACCTCCTCTCCTCGTCTTTGGTGACAGGGAAGGTGGCAGCATCAATTTCAGACAAGAGAGGGAACGGGCTGGGTGCAAGGGAGGGGGCGTTGAATATGGGGGAGTCTTGCAACAATTTTCATCCTGACTCTGAATGTAAGCTGAGGGGACCTGCCTCCCTTGCCAGCCCCCAATGCCCAGCCCCTTCTAACGCCCAGGCAGGACTGTCTGATGCACCCCAGGGCTCACTCTCCCTTGCTACTCAGCAGTCTCAGGGGACAGGCTGACCAGGAGAACAGGAGCCCTGTGAGTCTTAGAGCCTGGCCTCGAGGACCCCTCAGAGGTGGCTTCCATTCAAGCCAGGGAGGACTCTCCTCACTGAAGGTTCTCAGAGCATGTCCTTGTCCCTACTCCAGGTGCCCTCCTTGCCTGCTTTCCTGCCTGATCTCCCACCTCCGGTACCTGACCTGCTGTCAGCATGCCTTGCAGGCACAAGAACAAGTCCCGTGCCTGTAGGAAACACCACCAGGTCAGGGGGACACTCAGGAGGCCCAGGCCAGTGCTGCTGCACCCCAAAAGGAGGAGTGCCCCTCCTCCCCATCTTCTGCCCATCAGGGTTCTCCCCTGAGCTCCCCTGCTGCTGGCAATCGCCAGGAGCTTGAGGGAGCCATGGCCCCTAGCTCTCCTGATGCAGGGCCTTCCCGTGCAGGATCTGATGAAGGTGCCCAGGGCCCAGAGGAGGAAAGTTCAGGTGCCTCCCAGGCAGCCCCTGCCACTCAGAGCACTCGCAAAGATCCTCTGGCCAGGAAGGCCAGGATACTGGTGGAGTTCTTGCTGGAGAAGTACACCAAGAAGGAGCCCATCATGCAGAATGCCCTGATGAAAATCGTCAGCAGGAAGTACAGGCAGCACTTCCCTGAGATCCTCAGTACAGCCGGGAGCATGTGGAGCTGGTCTTTGGCCTGGAGATGAAGGATGTCGACTGTAGCAGGAACATCTACACCCTCATCAGCAAGCTCAGCCTCGGGGGAAACGATTGTATGAGTGGTGAAGGGGTACTGCCCAAGTCCGGTCTCCTCATGGTGCTCCTGGGGGTCATCTTCATGAATGGTAACTGCGCCACCGAGGAGGAGATCTGGGAATTCCTCAGTATGTTGGGGATCTATGCTGGGAGGAGGCACTGGATCTTTGGGGAGCCCAGAAGGCTCATCACCAAAGATCTGGTGCAGAAGGAGTACCTGAACTACCGCCAGGTGCCCAATAGTGATCCTCTGCGCTATGAGTTCCTGTGGGGCCCGAGAGCTTGTGCTGACACCAGTAAGATGAAGGTACTGGAGGGTCCAGCCAAGTTCCATGGAAGGGTCCCTAGTTCCTTCCCAGACATCTATGACGAGGCTCTGAGAGATCAGGCGGAGAGAGCAGGGCTGAGAGATGCTGCCAGGGCTCCACCCATGGCTGAGGCTAGTGCCCCTTCCAGGGCCAAGTCCCGCAGCTCCTCCCACATCTAGGGAGGGGGCAGGGCACTTTGTTCCCTTTGTGTTGGAAGAGAGAAGTCAAGCTCCTAAATAGTGCAGAGCAGTAGTGGTGGAGGGAACAAAACCCATATCTTCTTATAGTTTTAAATGGTAAGCGAGTTTAGGTCTAGTTTAACAAAATATATATCTGTTTTCTTTTATCCATATGAGAGATATATAGTGAATGAGGATTTAAAGTAGAAAGGTGAAGAGGTGAAGCAGGTTTTAGTATTTTCAAATGTTCTTACTTTGGATAAGTTTTATTGTGCTTCAGAATTCAAATGTATGAACTATATAAATCATAGTTTGTAGCTGTTTTAATGTTTTAAAAGTTTGGGTATTTGCAACACACACTGAAAGTACTGAATATATTGTTCATAATGCAAACATGATAACATGACATTAGAACATAATGTTTCTTCAAGAGCAGTCAGCTTCTAAAGAGTGTGTGGTAGTAGGGGGTAGATCACATTTATTTCGATCATATTTCTCTGTTCACACGAGTAACTTCTACATATTATATGTTTCATTTATTTCAAATATTTTTACTTCTAAGAGGTTGTTTTTCTTAAGAGTATTAATTTGGTAATGGCACTGCTGTTATATTCACTGCTGTTTTAAAAGTTTTAAAGGTACAGTTTTGGTAGACATAAAAGATATTCAAGAGCCATCTATATTGTCTTTCTGATCTGCAAGTAGGTAAAAAAGCACTGCAAGAGTGATTTTCATGCTACTGTGAAAGAAGACCACAGAAACTATTGAGAAACAAAAAGAAAATGGAGAAAAGAATAGAGTAAAAAGTCTTCAACTTGTGGTTTACCTTATTTCTTTTAAACATTCTTTTAGTAAAAATAAAAAATACTCTGACTTATTTAGCTCATTTAAGAATATTTGTTTCTTTTCTCCTAATTCACTGCATATTCTCTGCTCTCTCCTGGATTAGAAATAAACTCAGATGGGAAGGTGGTATTTGAGGGGTTCACAGTAATCATACCTTCCACTTATTACAAACCAATACTTCTTCATCAGTATGCCACTGCTTTATATGTAGTACATGCATTCCAGCATTCATGCAGGATCAGATTTAGCAGACTGCATTTAGGGATGGATAACTTGCCAATTTCTCAAGTTCACAAACTGATGAAGTGACCTTCCTGGGACTAGTCCCCTGATCTGGATTAGTGCAGAGCCCACAATGTGCCACTTCTCCCAGCCTAAGCCAGACATCATGTCTTTTCATTCAATTTTCCTCTAAACACTACAAAAAATCTGTCCCGTTGGATACCTGGGGCCCTGTCCCAAAGAACTGTTTTGGAATAAAGTTTGAAAAATGTTGATAAATGAATGGTATGAAAGAAGACAAAACTACTCAGGGACAAGTTGGTCATGAACACATGCAATGTCAGATACCCTGAAAAGATCAATATGCCCTCATTTATCCTTCCTGATTCTCAGGGACATAAAAGCCTTAGCTTAAATGCTGTGTCCCCAGGTCAATGGATGGAAGAGTCCCAGCCTCTGATAGTTATCAAGGGGAAGATTTTAGAACACTAGGGGTCCCACAAACTATATCCTGCTTCTTGCCTTGTGTGGCCATGGGGAGAGCAGTCTGTCTGAGGTGAGCCTTCCTTTCCTGCAAGGCAAGGGTGGAGGGGTTCTCAGGGAGCTGAGCACCTTGGTCTTGCAGCAGCAGCTGCAATTCTGCCCAAGTAGGAGATCCTAACAGGCCATCATAGGATTTACAGTGAGGACACTGGGTGCTGATGAGTGGAACCCCCCCCCCCCACAGCAAGGGGGATGGCACGGAGGAACAGGCAAGGATAGCCAGGGAGTAGCTCTCTCCGTTTCCCTTCTCTTGTCTCAAGAAGGCGAAATCTAGGCCACAGGCCAGCTGATTCAGCCAGTAGGTGGATTCTGATATGCTACCCAAAGTCAAGGTAAGAAACCTGATCTAAGCCTGGGGGACCACTGACTCCAGAAGAGAGTGGAGCCCTAGAATGTTCTCCTCAGAAGGCCCCAATAGCTTTGCACACCTCTGGTTCACCCTGTCTTCCAATCCAGAACTTCCAAGAAAGTAATGCCTTTGTGATGAGGAGCATAGCCTCAGGTGAGCAGAGGCTGCAGTCTGGGTCTGGTCAGGAGTGAGGATGAGATCCCTGAATGAGGGTCAGGTGGACCACTCAGCCCAGAACAGGGGAGACTGTGGAGGCCCACCGTGATGTCAGCCCTATGACACTCAGGAGAAAGCTTTCTGGCTGAAGTGCTTCTCTTTCAGCTGGACAGGTCTCAGGGAGGTGAGAGCCTTGGTCTACTGGGAGAAGCCTCACTTCAGTACAGAGTGGAAACTAGTGACTCCAAATGAGGATAAAGGGACTGCACCTAGAATACAGCCCTGCCCATCTACACCTCACACTTGCAAATTTGGGAACGTGGGCATGATGCACTCCACACATTTCCTTTTAGAGCATCTCAGGAGGTGAGGCTCTGGTGCTCAGGGGTCAACCTCAGGAGGAACTCCAGGTCATGCCAAGAGTCAAGTAGAGGACCATGGGGACTAAAGGAACCACTCACACTATACCACTTTTATAGAATCCCTCCCCTAGGGTCAGCCATGAGTGACCACAGGTTGGCAGCCCTCACATCCTCCAAGGTGGTCTCAGGGAATTTAAGGCTGTAGCATGAGAGGACAGGTCTCATTAGGAGATGGGAAGTCAGTGTGAGGACCAGGAGAGAGGACAGTAATAGTGAAAGGAGGGAGGAAATACAGGTCTTCCTAGGAGCTGGACTGAGGACAGGTACATCCAGCCATCAGAAGGCCTCAATTTCCGGTCACAGCTTTCTGTCCTGAGAGACCACAGGTAGATGTGGTAAGCTGGGCAACCTCTGCTCTCTTTTATTGGGTCTCAGACTGTTGTGGGCCTTACTCTGAGCACATGTCCTCAGGTAAAGAAACAGGAGCTGCAAGACCTCCCAGCAGTTCCCAGAGGACACCTGGTCATTTCTCCAGAGGAGTTTCAGGTAACCCTTGATGTGGCAGGTAGGACAGATCTTTCATATGTGGGTCAGCTACTCTGTGCAGACTGATTTCCCTGGGTTTTTTCCTTCAAGTCCTCCATGATAATGGGAATTGAAGGAACACCCCAAACCAAGTAGCATGTCCCTCCTCTCAAGTCCTTGCTAGGAAAGTTTACCTTTGATGTTTCTGCACATGCATGACTGCCCCTTCCACTTATTGGGAAGAAAACTGCTCACTAAATTCCAGACAATAGTCCAAGGTGGAAACCTTCATTTAGAAGGCTCCCACCAAGAGAAACGACAGCTCCATATGACAGGGATAGAATAGCATAGGATACAGGTAGCTGTCCCAGGTGACTTTACAGAAAATAATCCACCTGCAGTGCAGGAGATGAAGGTTTGAACCCTGTTCTGGAACATCTCCTGGAAGAGGAAGTGGCTACCCTGCCGGGGTGGACAGAGTAGGCGAGGAAAAACTTACTTATTTAGAAATATAAAAAGAGATTAGGAAGAAACAGTATAGTTAGAAAATTAGTGGAGAAAAGAGGCTGAGTAACTTGGTTTATGTGGAAAACTTATAAAGTTTCAAGACAAGGAACTTGCACCATCTACATTAGGCCACCGGCACCCACTTGAATAGCGGAGGGTGCCCCGCCTTAGGCTCCCTCTCACGCGGGTCTTAGAAGCCAAGGCATGTAAGTAGACTTGGAGAGCCTCCACGCCCCAGATGGGAATTCAGCCTGAAAAGGAGAGAAAGGAGAGGGAGGAAGAGAGAGAGAGAATTGACACGGGGGAAACCAGTCATTCCAGTGACTAGCCCCACCTTTATTGTTCGTAAAGGCTTTTTATACCTTTATTTTTACATAGAGATCAATGGATAATATCAAATTATGCAGCGTCAGCAGCCCTGACTCTTATTGAGACCAAGCTTTCTCTCTGCATACCTAGTTGTATACACAAGTTTTAGGTGACCTACATCATCTTCTGGCCAGAAGGCTAATTAGCATTTTGCAGCCCTTTCTAATAAGGGTAATAGTGTTGTTCTTTGCAAAGTCTGGTGCCACTCTCAGAAAGCACTAAATAAACTAAATGTAACTATATAAAGTTACATTCTTACATAGCAAGAACACAACAATTTACAACAAAGAAAGAAAAGTACAGTCATTTATAACAAAGAGGAAATTAATTAACTCAAAAGTCTAGTGTTGCTAACATCAAAACTACTATGTTCCTATTTCTGCATCCCAATTACATTGATTAATATCCTCCTAGGTGCCTAAAAGATAAAGGATATGGAGGCCTGGCAGTAATCATTAACTTAACAAACTCTTCACAAACTAATTCTTAACTCTAAAAGGCTCTATATCTTTAAGATGTTTTAAGCTTCGTGCTTCTTACGGTTGGGGGCTGTAAACAATTCACAAGTTGTAAAAGTCCAGGCAGACTGGTCAGGTAAGTTAGAAAGCCATCAAAGGGGTTTCAACTGAGATATTCTTTATATATGCAGGAGACTGTTAACTGGAGCTCTGAGTTAACTCTTTCCAGAGAAAGGTGGTAATGTCAGAAGAGAATAGTATAGCAGACAGTAAACAGACAGATTTTGGTTTCAGGGTAGATGCTCAGACAGAGGACCCCTTGAGACCTGACTCTCCTTGCCCGTCAGGTCTCTCCGCATGACCTTGTCATGGGTGGGATCTCCCGTGCTGACTCCCAGCACTACCCATTCGAATATTCCTGCCTGGAGAATCCCATGGACAGAGAGCCTGGAGTGCTGCAGTTCATGGGGTTGCAAAGAGTAGACATGAATGAGTGCCTGAGCACAGACAGACAGAGAGGTAGATCTAGAAGTCTAGGAGGGGAATAGAGATAGAGAAACCTGGGAACCATTGGTAGACCATTGTAAGTTAACATTGTTCAAGAAAGGGATCAGAATGTAGTGGAGGAAGGCAGGTTTGTTTAAATATAAGGCCATAAATAATCCATGAGATGTTCCCCAGGCCTTTAGGTAAAAGAGGAATGTCACAGACCTTCTATCCGTTTGAAGAATTTCTAGAATAATCCAAGCTTGACCTCATAAGGTCAGATACTCTCCTGCTCCAAATGAATTGGGAGGGAGTGATGTAAGCCTGACCTCTACTCACAGAAGGCAGTCTTTCCTAGTCGTCCACTTTCCATTGACTATAGGATCTATTTGACTTAATCCTCCAGGCAGAGCTCTGTCACCTGCCTGCTTGCATCTCTTACATGCATCCTATATAAATAAATCTATTTCTTGCCTAACACTTTGCCTCTGGCTGAATTCCTTTTGTGCTGAGACACAAACAACCTGAGCCACAGTACGTCCAGGTACCAGGTAAGTGTTTCTAATTAAAAGACCGTGGTCAAGTCCCAAACTGGATTTTTGGGGGTTTGGAGTCCTGACCATGTGGATTTGAGTCAAAACCTGATGTGATAGGTTTCAGGTAGAGGAGGTCTCAATGCCACCCCTTTGAAAATTTTAAACTATGGCCTGTTAAACTGGCTCATAGGGCTAGAATGAAAGTCACTTCCTTCTGCATTTCTCTGCACCTAGACTCCCAATATCTTTGCCATTGGGTGTACAAATCCAGACACTGTATGCCATGAATGCTTCCATTTTGTGTTTATAAAATTCAAGCTGAGTGTGTCTACAGGATAGGGAGAGAATGGACAAAGAAAGAAAAGAAAAGAAATTGAGCTAAAAAATTTCTGGCTACCTTCTGAAATATGGCTGTCCTGGTGCCTCAGGTGGTAAAGAATCTACCTGAAATGGCAGGAGACCCGGGTTCAGTCCCTGGATTGGGAAGTTCCCCTGGAGAAGGGAATGGCAACCCACTCCAGTATTCCTGCCCAGAGAATCCCATGGACAGGGGATCCTGGAGGGCTACATTCCATGGGGCCACAATGACTCAGACATGAAAGAGACTGAACTACAACAGCAATCTCCTAACACTTCTTCTACTTTACCACTCCTTGTTGCAACTAGTGAAGCCCATTCGTCCTAGAGCCTGTTCTCTGCACTAAGAGAAGCCACCACAATGAGAAACCAGTGCATCCCAATGAAGGGTAGCCCCTGCTCCTCAAAACTAGAGAACACACACGCAGCAATGAAGAGCCAGCACAACCAAAATTAAATACATAAATAATTTCTTAAAAAAAATACTCAGGGAAGCCACAATGGCCCCTGGGGCGAGAACTGAGCCACATTCTGCCCAGCAAGCTCACAGGTGAGGGATGTCACAGCCATGAAAAGGCCATAAGGGACTTCAGTGACACCTGAAGGCCCTTATGAGCATTTGTCATTTCCTTTTCCGATGGATAACTGACTGTCCATCGCTGAAGACTTGCCCTTAGGATTCCAGCTAGGTCCCTTATGTCCAAATCTTCCTTGCTTTTAGGAAAACCTCTGAACTTTGAAAGACTTGCCAGGTAGACTCTCTGGCTTGGCAATGCTTAATTTGCCTATAAAAGCCCTCCAGCTTCTCCCGATGATACTAACCATGAGCCAGCCCCTGAGCCCTGTTCACAGGAACTCTTTCTGGGCAAAAGAAGGAGCCTCTTGGACCACAGACCTCTTCTTCACTATACTCAGCATTGAACACCACTGCTCCTGGCCCCCATCACCAATGCTTTGCCCTCTAACCTGGGGCTCCAGAACTCCTTAAACTCTAACCAACTAATGAAGTCATAGGGCCCACCAGACTTCCATTAGAATCTGAGATCCCCTCTCCATGCATCTCAGTTGGATAAAACAAGATTAAGGAAAATTCTCAGATGACCCCCCAAAATATCTAGACAAGTTTAGATATCTATGACTTTTGAGTTAACCCAGAGGACATTTATATCATCGTTGCTCAAACATTCTCTCAGGCAGAAAGTACAACTATATACAGATTCAGCCCTCAGCTGGGAGACAGCTATCACATGGCAAATTCCCAACCATTTCCAATGGGAATGATGGCTATTCCCTGTTCAGAATGTAATTGAGAGTATAATACTTGAGCCAGGTTAGCAGCCAGGGATTTTTTGTCTTCCTCTTCCCCACCTGAACACTGGTGGTCAGAGCACACCCAGAGAGGCTCCCTGGTGCCTCTCTGGTTCTGCCCAATGACCACCAGTAGGTTTCCAGCCATGTCAGGACCAAGCAAGACAAAGTGCCAGCACGGGGTGGCACTGGTACACCAAGACCTAAAAGGTGACTAATGTAACCCAGGGTTCACGATGCCATATTTATAAAAATAGCACTGTGGTTTCTGTCTTCCCTCCCACTCCATGGATTTTGCTTGGGTACTTCTGGGTAACTGCCTGCACACTAGGAGAAAAGTTCTATAACCTAAAGCTGTCCATCAACTTGTCAGTCAAATGACACAGGATACACATGACCCTACCCCATGGCAGGACTGCTTCTGGTTTCCAGACAGCCTGCTCTCATTCTTCTCAGGAGTGTAATTTTGCTCTGCCTTATAATACTGATACTTAAAACTGCTCTGTTTCTCTAATGGATTCTTTCTCTTTGTGGGGACAAAAACAGGAAATCAGCATTCCACTGGTGAAAATATGGATCACATATGTATTACTGTTTATCAGGTTCCAATTAAAGTTTTTATATTTTATAATGCAAAATTAGGAACGTTTCATTGCTGTGTGATCTAGAACAAGAAAACAGCAATGGAAGAGGGATTTTCATGCAAATTTGAAGAGAATCTGCAGTAAAATAATTTAGGTCAAGTGAAAAAGAAAAGAAAAAGTAAATTTTGGTAAGTTTTAGGTTTTGTTAAATCCTTTTAATACTCCTTTTTAGTAAAAGTATGTCCTTAGTTTATTCAATATTGTGGTAGAAATTAACTAGCAATAAAGTAGACAACTTTATCATTGTCACTCCTATTTCCAACCACTAATTGAGCATCTATCCTTGGAATGCTCCATGGCAGAACTGGGGATGGTAATAAAAAGAAGCCTGAGCGACGGTCCATAGAAGTTAAATGTCTACAAGCTACCGCCATATCAAGCAGATGGTGAGGTACCCTTTCAGACCTAAACATGTTACAGGTTGAAACAAGGGATGAGAACGAGAGGAGGTTTCAGATTAGAGCAGCTAAAAGTAAACGCTTTGAGGCGAGGAATGTGGGCGCTTTAGAACACTGCAGTTCCCTTGAGGATGTTACTTGAGGTTAGGTGGGTTGGTGGGCTAAATGAGGCTGAGTAAATCGAGGGCGTGGGGTGACCCTGAAATGGGGGGTTTAAGTTGAGAAACTGAAGAATGGAATGGAAGATTACCCTTGATTTTTACGTCAAGACTGTGGGTAAAACAGAGAGAATCTCCACCTGGTACAGGAATACAATGGGTTCTGTGCTCCTGCCCCAGTATAGGGAAACACAGTGCACAAACTGGGGATTTAACCCCACTGCCTCCAGGGTGTTTGGCAGAAAGAAGGATGGTATTTCCTTGAACTCAGATATCTAATATCCACTGTAACAGCACTCTCCACACTGGGCTCAGAGGGCACTATGTTACAGAGATGTTCTACTGCCTATTTTAAGCATAATTTGGGGAACTTCAAATGAAGGCTACACTTTTGGTGCTGGTGAAATTAATGAAGATGGGGGGTGGTAGTATGGATGAAAATACAGCTGGAAGGGAAGATCTTTGTCCTTGACACAAATTCTAGAAGTTTTGAGTATCATCCAGGGAGCAGAGATTCCTCTACATTCAAATGATAAATTTACACATGGGGAAATTTTATTTAGTTTTACTAAGCAGAACACTGTTCATTGTGAAACTGCCACATATTTCTGATATCTCATGCAAGTTAAAAAAAAGAAATCACCAACAGTTGATACCATGGTCTGTAGTCATAATTATCAGAGGAATAAATGTCATTCTTTGAAGTCCATTATTGCAAGAGCTTTATAAATATCACATATATTACACTAGTTCTACAAAATAGGGTTTAGAAGACTCACTTTGCAGATTATGGATTTGGTAATATTCTCAAGTTCACAAGACTTGTGACAGAGCTGGAAATAGACATTTGGTCTGCATATGTTGAGAGGCCACACTGTTCCACTCCTCCCAGCCTGAGGCAGACCTAGTGTCCTCCAGTTCTCCTTCAGGACTTCTCCTGAAGTTCTCATCTCACTACTCCAAACTATTTCAGAAGCTTCTGTTTCAAGCTGGCGGTGTAGGAGGATGTCTGTTCATCTCCTCCTCCACCATTACTGCAACTAGCTGTTGGACAACTATCAACAGGAGGACGCTGGAACACACCGAAAATGATATCCCACGTTCAAAGAAAAAGTGGAAGTCGCAACAAGATAATAGGAGGGGTACAATCACAATGAATTCAAATCCAATACCCACTGGGTGGGTAACTGGAGAACAAAAATACCAAAGAAGTTCTCCCACGATTGTGAAAGTTCTGCACCTCACATCAAGGAACCCAGCCTGCGGTTCTGACAAAGGGACTTGGAATTCCCTGGTCATCTGACCTTGAAGGGCAGATGGATTTGATTACAGGACTCCCACAGAAGTAGGGGAAACAGACACACCGCTCTTGGAGGGCACAAACAAACTCTCGCATGCACCAAGACCCAGAGAAAAGGAGCATTTACTCCACAGGAGACTGAATCAGACCTACCTCTAAGTGTTCGACAGTCTCCTGTGGAGGCGTGGGTCAGCTGGGGCTCACCACAGGGATGGGGGCACTGGCAGAAGCAGTCCTAGAGGTCCTCCTTGGTGTAAGCCTTCTTACAGGTCAGCATTAACTCTGCCATAGAGACCCCAGACCCATAGTTCAAAAACAGACAAGCACTCTAATGTTCACTGCAGGACTGCTTACAACAACCAGCACATGGAAGCAACAGGGATGTCCATCGACTGATGCAAGTATAAACAAGCTGTGGAAGGTATACACAATGGAATATTGTTCTTGTTATTTTGTTGCTAAGTTGTATCTGACTCTTCTGAGACCCCAAGGACTGTAACTCACCAGAATCCTCTGTCCTTGGGATTTCCCAGGTAAAAATACTGGGGTGTGTTGCCACTTCCTTTTTCAGGGTATCTTCCTGACCCAGAGATTGAACCCTCGGCTCCTGCATTGGGAGGCAGATTTTTTCCATGGACCCACCAGGGTAACCCAGTGGAATATTACTCAGTCATTAAAATTAACAAAATTGTGTTATTGTTAGGTGTATGGACCTAGAGAGTGTCATACAGAGAAGGAAGTCAGAAAGAGAAAAACAAAGATTGAATATTAATGTATATGTGTGGGATTGAGAAGAATGGCACAGGTGACCCTATTTGCAAAGCAGAAATCAAGACAGTGATATAGAGACCAAACGTATGGTGCCAAGGGGGAAAGGGTTAGGGTGGGAGGAATTAGAATATTGGGAATGACACATACACACTACTGATACTATGTATAAAATAGACAACTGTTGGGAATATACTGTATACCACAGAGATCTCTCCTTAATTCACTGGAATGTCCTCAGTGTGAACGAAATCCAAAGTGAGAGGATATATGTAGATGTATATCTGATTACTTTTAGGATGGAATAGAAGGTAATACAACATTGTAAAAAACATACTGCGAGAAATATTAAAAAAAATAATAGAGTAAGACAAATACATTCTTTTGATTCGCTGCCATTGACTCTAAACAATGACTGTAAACATACTTTTATTTAAACATTCCTTGATTTTCCAAAGAACAATGCAAAGTAAATCAGATTTTTCCTTCATAGGCTATTATTTAACACAGTGTTTTACATGTTAACATGTACCTTTCAAAATGTAAATGTCATACAAAGGAAACTAGGATTAATGACTTTATAAATTTCTCTTCTTTACTGTAATTGTTTTTACTTTCCTAGTTAGTATGGGAGAGCAAAACATGCCATCTCAAAATGTCTCTTTTGATACATAGGTTATTCTAACTGAAAACAATCAAGGCCAAAAGATTCAGAAAGGAACTTGACCTTGCGGCTAACTGCCTGAAAAACTTAGAGAAAAGTCCTGTTCCCTGAAGAGAACTATGACCAGAGATAGCTGCAAAGATTATGGGCAAAGGGTGGTGGTGAAATCTTGGCAGGGCCTAGAGATGAGAGTCCACTCTGTGGCCCGGAGTCTCTGCCTGGCACAGAAAACATTTGTTTACCAATATTCCCTTTCCCTTCTCCGTGTGAACTGCCTTCCTATCCTTTCAAGTCCCAAACAACTGCCATTAACATTTCCTTTTGTATATCGCTCTGGGCTTTGCCCATGTTGATGATTTATTCAGTTTTCCTGGGTCTCTCTCATGTCTATGTGTTATTATACTTTTATCCTGTTAATCTGTCTCACATCAATTTAATTCTTCAACCACCCACAAAAACCTAAAAGGGCAGAGGGAAATTTCATCCTTCTGAATATTAGCTACATCACACATAGTTCTTTCTGTGTTCAAAATCCTTAATGACATATTCAATAACAAACTAATGGCTATGAATGTCATTAATGATTTTACTCGTATTGATATAAGAACATATTTCTTTGTGTTTATCTAATTTTCATTTATTTATTTACTGAGCATTACCCCACCCAATAGAGCAAGAGCCAGGTTTCCTCATAGTCAGTCCCTCCTATCAACAAGCTTACACAAGCCTCTTAAACTCATTCTTCAGAGGGCAGACAGAAGACCTACAATGCCCTATCCTCTAGAACGAAAACCAAAATCACACAAAGCTAACCTAAATGATCCCATGGATCACACCTTTGTGTAACTCAAAAGCTACGGGCCAGGATTTGCAGGGCCACCCAAGGCGGACGGATCATGGTGGAGAATTCTAACAAAATGTGGTCCACTGGAGAGGAGAATAGCAAACCACTTCAGTATCCTTGCCTCGAGAACCCCATGAACATCAGGAAAAGGATAAAGAAATCATACCAGGAGATCATACCAGGGGGAGATACCTGAGCCCCCCAGGTCAGTAGGTGTCTAATATGCTATTGGGGAAGAGCCCAGAAATAGCTCCAGAAAGAATGAAGAGACTGGGCTAAAGTCAAAATGATGCTTAGCTGTGGATGTGTCTGGTGGTAAAAGTAAAGTCTGGTGCTGTAAAGAACAGTGCTACATAGTAACCTTGAATGTTACCTCCATGAATCAAGAGAAATTGGTCAAGCAGGAGATGGCAAGAGTGACTGTCAACATTTTAGAAATCAGACAACTAACATGGACAGGAATGGGTGAATTTAATTGAGATTACCATTGTATCTGTTGGCAAAATTCCATTAGAAGAAATGGAGCAGTCTCATAGTCACAAAAAAAAAAAAAAAGACTGTGAACTGCAGGTACTGGGTGCAATGTCCACAAGGACAGAATGATCTCGGTTCATTTCCAAGGCAAAGCATTCAGCATCACAGTAATCCAAGTTTATGCTCTACACAGTCTGCATAAACAAGACCCGGAGCTCACTCTGGCTCAGATCATAAGCTCCTTACTGCAAAAGACAGACTTAAGCTGAAGAAAGTAGAGAAAATCACTAGGCCATTCAGATATGACCTAAATCAAGTTCCTTATGATTTTACTGTGGAGGTGAGGAATAGTTTCACGGAATATGAGCTGGTAGGAAGACTGCCCGAAAAACTAAAGATGGAGGCTCAGAACAAGGTATAGGAGGTGGTAACCAAAACCATCCACAAGAAAAAGCAATGAAAAAGGCTAAATGGTTGTCTGAGGAGGCCTTACAAATACCTGAGAAAGAAGAGAAGCAAAGGGTAAAGGAAAGCTATACCAATGTAAATGCAGATTTCCAAAGAACAGCAAGGAGTAATAAGAAAGCATTTTCAAGTGAACAATGCAAAGAAATAGAGGGGAAAAATAGAATGGGAAAGACTAGAGTTCTCTTCAAGAAAATTAGAGACACAAAGGGAACATTTCATGCAAAGATGGGCACAATAAAGGACAGAAACTATAGGGACAGAACAGAAGCAAAAGATTATAAGAAGAGGTGGCAAGGAGATACCTAAGAACTGTTCAACAAAGGTCTTTATGACCCAGATAACAGCGATGATGTGATCACTCACGTAGAGCCAGACATCCAGGAGTGTGAAGTCAAGGGGGCCTTAGGAAGCATCCCTAAGAACAAAGCTAGTGGAGGTGATGGAATTTCAGCTGAGCTATTTCAAACTCTAAATGATGATGTTGTTAAAGTACTGCACTCAATATGCCAGCAAATTTGGACCACTGAGTAGAGGACACAGGACTGGAAAAGGTAAGCTTTCATTCCAATCCCAAAGATGTGCAATGCCAACGAATGTTCAAGCGATCACATAGAGCTCATTTCACATGCTAGCAAGGGAATGCTCAAATGCTTCAAGCTACACTTCAACAGTATCTGAAAAGAGAATTTCAATATGTACAAGCTGGATTCAGAAATAGTAGACGAATCAGATATCAAATTGGTAATCTCCACTGCGTCATAGACAAAGCAAGAGAATTCCAGAAAAAACTTCTACTTGTTTGACTATGCAAAAGCCTTTGCCTGTGGTGTATCACAGGAAACTGCAAAATTCTTAAATGATGGGAATACCAGATTGCCTTACCTGCCTTCTGAGAAACTGGTATACAGGTCAAGAAGCAACAGTTAGAAATGGACAAGAAACAACAGACAGGTTCAAAATTGGGACATGAGTAATGGAGGCTGCATATGGTCACCCTGATTATTTAAGATATATGCACAGTACATCATGAAAATTCCCGGATGGATGAACCCAAGCTGGAATCAAATTTCCAGGAGAAATACCTTCAGATGTGCATATGATACCACCCTTATGGCAGAAAGTGAAGTGGAACTAAAGAGACTCTTGATGAGAGTGAAAGAAGAGAATGAAAAACCTGGCTTAAACTAAACATTCAAGCAACTAAGATCATGGCATCTGGTCCAACACTTCATGGCAAACAGATGGGGAAAAAGTAGAAACAACGGAAGATTTAAATTTCTTCTCCAAAATCACTGTGGATGGTGAAAGCAGCCATGGCGGTGGTGGTGGTGGTTTAGTTACTAAGTCATGTCCCACTCTTGCGACCCCATGGGCTGTAGCCGCCAAAATCTCCCTCTGTGCCTGGGATTCTCCAGGCATGAATACTGAATTGGGTTCCCATTTTCTTCTCCAGGGGATCTACCTGACCCAGGAATTGACCGTGGATTTCCTGCACTGCAGGCAGATTCTTTACCAACTGAGCTACGAGGGAAGCCCCAATTAAAAGACGCCATGAAATTAAAGGACGCTAATTCCTTGCAAGAAAAGCTATGAAAAACCTAGATCATGTAATAAAAAGCAGAGACATCACATTGACAAAAGAGGCTGTGTCTAGTGAAAGCTATGATTTTCCCAGGGGTCATGTGTGGATGTGAGCGCTGGACCGTAAAGAAGGCTGAGCACTGAAAAATTGATGCTGTTGAATTGTGGTGCTGGAAAAGACTCTTGAGAGTCCCCTGGACAGAAAGGAGATCAAACCAGTCAATTCCTGAAGGGAATCAACCCTGAATATTCATGGTGATATCTGATGCTGAAGTTGAAGCTCCAAACTTTTGGCCACCTGATGGGAAGAGCTGACTCATTGGTTAAGACCCTGATGTTGGGAAAGATGGAAGGGAAAAAGAAAAGGAGGAAACAGAGGATGAGATGTTTGGATGGCATCACTGATTGGATGGACATGAGTCTGAGCCAACTCCAGGAGATGGTGAATTATAAGGAGCCTGGCGTGTTACAGATCCTGGGGGTCACAGTCAGAGATGACTGAGCAACTGAACAAAAACAACAACAAAGAACTGCAATAGAGGAAAAGTAAAATATATTGTAAAATGGACAACAGTTAATAACACCATATTGATATTAGTTGCTCAGTTTTAACAAATGAACTTGTATCAGTTGAACCAATCTAAGATGTTAATTACACAAGATGCTAAGTGGAGGAAGAGACTGGTTCTATAGGAACTCTGTATACTATCTGCTAAATTTTCTGTAATCCTAAATCTCTTCTTTAAAAGAAATGCAGAGCCTCACAAGATAAGATGTTCACCACTCATCATGAAAGAAATGCAAACCAAAGCTACAATGATGCATCACCTCACACCTGCCAGAAAGGATATCATAAAAAAATCTGGAAACAATAAGTGCTGAAGTGGCATGGAGAAAAGGGAACCCTCTTGCACTTTGAGGGGGAATGTAAATTGATATAGCCACTATGGAGAACAGTATGGAGAGTCCTTTCAAAACTAGAAATAAAACTACCCTATGACTCAGCACTCCCACTACTGGGCATACACACTGAGAAAGCCATGCGTGAAAACATTCATGGACCACACTGTTTACTGCAGCACTATTTACAATAGCTAGGACATGGAAGCAACCACCTCAACTTCCACTGACAGATGAATAGATACAGAAGTTGTAGCTATATAAATGGACTATTACTCAACCATAAAAAGTCACAAATTTAAGTCAGTTGTAGTGAGGTGAATGCACCTAGGGTCTGTTACACGGAGTGAAGTAAGCCAGAAAGAGGCAAAAATATTGCGTATTAACGCATTTATATGGAATCTAGAAAATGTCACTGATGAATCTATCTGCAGGGTAGGATTAGAGACACATGCAGAGAAAAGACGTGGACACAGCAAGGGATGGAGAGAGAGGGACAAATGAGAGAGGCTATGACTTATGCACGGCCATGTGTTACCAGAGATAGCTAGTGGGGAGATGCTCTGGAACAGAGGCAGCTCAGACTGCTGTCTGTGACAACCTAGAGGACTGAGATGGGGGTGGTGTGAGGGATGCTCATGGAGGGGATATATGTATACTTATGCTGCTTCATAGTGTTGTACACAGAAACTAACACACTATAAAGCAATTATCCTCCAATTAAAATTTTTCATAAACGCTCTACTGATTTAAAATGTAGAAAAAGTCTGGACAAGGACACATAGCCAGTACAGAGTTATATACAACAAGCAAATGAATAAGAACAATGAAAACCACAATAGATAACTAAGACAATTTACCCTCAAATTAAAAATCTTAGGAAAACACACAGAGGGAAATATTCAAACATACAAAGAACTTCATGTATCTGGTATAAAATAGTCACCTAGGCAAAATCAAGTCTGGCCTGGAAGAATCAACATTACTTAGGTCACGAAAATAGAAAATAACACCATTAATAAAAGCACCAATACAAAACGTACATACAAAGCAACTCAGAACACATGTATACATTTCCACACAGAGGCAACAAAACTTCCTGACAGCCTAGGAGAAAGAAGTCTCAAACAGAATAGTATGGTTATGTGTATTCTGAAGGAGGCAGCATATTGTAAAGACTGTCGAGTTCCTTACTCCTGTACAGATCTACTCAGTCAGACCAGCCTGAGACCGAC
>NW_017213548.1:0-15526 GCF_001704415.2 Capra hircus | reverse complement strand
GACTCAGAAATATCCCCACAGATCAAAGCTGTCAGACACCTGGAGAGGAATCCTCAGGTTCTGGCACCCGACTCCACACAAGGTCTTAGGCCCGGCATCGACGGGAGAGGAATCCCGAGAGGCCCCGAGCAACTCGCATGGGGACTGGCCTTTCCTGAGGCCACCAGAGCGGCGTCCCTGAGGTCCCCGTCGTAAGTCGAGAGCACCTGCAGCAACTCGAGAAAATCCAGGAGGTTCTCCCCTCCAGGCGAGATGAGGCCCATTTCCGCTGAGGCGTCTCGAGGCTAATCACATCTAACATCTGGAACTTCCAAAGGGTCCTTCACACCCTTGCTGCAACTCAAATAGTTCCCCGACATACCCGGCTCCACTCGAGAGGAAGCACGAGAGTCCTGCCCACATCCAGAGGAGCCCCGTTTGCGCCTCCTAGCTCGAGAGGAGGGATCCTTTCCCTGCGTGGTCGGGAAAGAATTCCCGGCGTTCCCGTCGCATCTCAAGAGGAGGCGCTCTCCACAGGAAAGGCAAGAGGAACTCCAGGGTCGTGCCACCATTCCCAGAGTCCCCCAGATATCTCAGTCCATTCCAGGGAAACCTGTTTCCCCTGCACTGCCTCGACTTTCAAGCCGAGGATCGACTCACAGCACGGTGGCACGTGGGACAGCCCTGTGGGAAAGCCTCGTGGGAAAGCCTCTTGGAAAGCCTCGAGGGAAAGCCACAGATCCCTTGATCCACGCGAAGGGAAGCGGGACACTGCTGCTACAGCTCCGGAGGAAAGGGCACGTGCATGACCCCACTCGAGACGAGGACTGACTCCCCTGGGAAGACTCCAGAAATACCCCAAGATCCATGTCAGCACTGGAGAGGAATGCCTCAGGTTCCAGGCACCGACTCCACACAAGATCTTAGGCCCCGGCATCGACGGGAGAGGAATCCCGAGAGGCGCATGAGCAACTCGCATGGGGACTGGCCTTTCCTGAGGCCACCAGAGCGGGTCCCTGAGGTCCCCGTCGTAAGTCGAGAGCACCTGCCGCAACTCGACAAAGTCCAGGAGGTTCTCCCCTCCAGGCGAGATGAGGCCCATTTCCGCTGAGGCGTCTCGAGGCTAATCACATCTAACGTCTCGAACTTCCAAAGGGTCCTTCAGACCCTTGCTGCAACTCAAGAAATTCCCCGACATACCCGTCTCCACTCGAGAGGAAGCACGAGAGTCCCGCCCACATCCAGAGGAGCCCCGTTTCCGCCCCTAGTTCGAGAGGAGGGATCCTTTCCCTGCGTGGTCGGGAAAGAATCTCCGGCGTTTCCGTCGCATCTCAAGAGGAGGCGCTCCCACAGGAAAGGCGAGAGGAACCCCAGGGTCGTGCCACATTCCCAGAGTCCACCAGATGTCTCAGTCCATTCCAGGGAAACCTGTTTTCCCTGCACTGCCTCGACTTCCAAGCCGAGGATCGACTCACACCACGGTGGCACGTGGGACATCCCTGTGGGAAAGCCTCGTGGGAAAGCCTCGAGGGAAAGCCCCTGATCCCTTGATCCACGGGAAGGGAATCGTGACATTGCTGCTACAGCTCGGGAGGAAAGCGTCCGTGCATGCCCCCACTCGAGATGAGGACTGACTTCTCTGGGAAGACTCCAGAAGTACCCCAAGATCCATGTCGGCAATGGAGAGGAATCCTCAGGTTCGGCACTGACTCCACACAAGGTCTTAGGACCCAGCATCGACGGGAGTGGAATCCCGAGAGGCCCGGGAGCAACTCGCATGGGGACTGGCCTTTCCTGAGGCCACCAGAGCCGACTCTGAGGTCCCCGTCGTAAGTCGAGAGCACCTGCCGCAACTCGAGCAAATCCAGGAGGTCCTCCCCTGCAGGCGAGATGAGGCGCCTATGTGCTGAGGCGTCTCGAGGCTAATCACATCTAACATCTGGAACTTCCAAAGGGTCCTTCACACCCTTGCTGCAACTCAAATAGTTCCCCGACATACCCGGCTCCACTCGAGAGGAAGCACGAGAGTCCCGCCCACATCCAGAGGAGCCCCGTTTCCGCCTCCTAGCTCGAGAGGAGGGATCCTTTCCCTGCGTGTTCGGGAAAGAATTCCCCGGCGTTCCCGTCGCATACTCAAGAGGAGGCGCTCTCCACAGGAAAGGCGAGAGGAACTCCAGGGTCGTGCCACCATTCCCAGAGTCCCCCAGATGTCTCAGTCCATTCCAGGGAAACCTGTTTTCCCTGCACTGCCTCGACGTTTCAAGCCGAGGATCGACTCACACCACGGTGGCACGTGGGAGAGCCCTTGGGAAAGCCTCGTGGGAAAGCCTCGAGGGGAAGCCACAGATCCCTTGATCCACGCGAAGGGAAGCGCGACACTGCTGCTAGCAGCTCGGGAGGAAAGCGCAGGTGCATGTCCCCACATCGAGATCGAGGACTGACTCCCCTGGGGAGACTCCGGAAGTACCCCAAGATCCATGTCAGCACTGGAGAGGAATCCTCAGGTTCCGGCACCGACTCCACACAAGGTCTTAGGCCCCGGCATCGATGGGAGAGGAATCCCGAGAGGCCCCAGGAGCAACTCGCATGGGGACTGGCCTTTCCTGAGGCCACCAGAGCGGGTCCCTGAGGTCCCCGTCGTAAGTCGAGAGCACCTGCCGCAACTCGAGAAAATCCAGGAGGTTCTCCCCTCCAGGCGAGATGAGGCCCATTTCCAGCTGAGGCGTCTCGAGGCTAATCACACCTAACCATCTGGAACTTCCAAAGGGTCCTTCACACCCTTGCTGCAACTCAAGAAGTTCCCCGACATACCCGTCTCCACTCGAGAGGAAGCACGAGAGTCCCGCCCACATCCAGAGGAGCCCCGTTTCCGCCTCCTAGCTCGAGAGGAGGGATCCTTTCCCTGCGTGGTCGGGAAAGAATTCCCGGCGTTCCCGTCGCATCTCAAGAGGAGGCGCTCTCCACAGGAAAGGCGAGAGGAACTCCAGGGTCGTGCCACCATTCCCAGAGTCCCCCAGATGTCTCAGTCCATTCCAGGGAAACCTGTTTTCCCTGCACTGCCTCGACTTTCAAGCCGAGGATCGACTCACACCACGGTGGCACGTGGGACAGCCCTGTGGGAAAGCCTCGTGGGAAAGCCTCGTGGGAAAGCCTCGAGGGAAAGCCACAGATCCCTTGATCCACGCGAAGGGAAGCGTGACACTGCTGCTACAGCTCGGGAGGAAAGCGCACGTGCATGCCCCCACTCGAGACGAGGACTGACTCCCCTGGGGAGACTCCAGAAGTACCCCAAGATCCATGTCAGCACTGGAGAGGAATCCTCAGGTTCCGGCACCGACTCCACACAAGGTCTTAGGCCCCGGCATCGACGGGAGAGGAATCCCGAGAGGCCCCCGAGCAACTCGCATGGGGACTGGCCTTTCCTGAGGCCACCAGAGCGGGTCCCTGAGGTCCCCGTCGTAAGTCGAGAGCACCTGCCGCAACTCGAGAAAATCCAGGAGGTTCTCCCCTCCAGGCGAGATGAGGCCCATTTCCGCTGAGGCGTCTCGAGGCTAATCACACCTAACCTCTGGAACTTCCAAAGGGTCCTTCACACCCTTGCTGCAACTCAAGAAGTTCCCCGACATACCCGTCTCCACTCGAGAGGAAGCACGAGAGTCCCGCCCACATCCAGAGGAGCCCCGTTTCCGCCTCCTAGCTCGAGAGGAGGGATCCTTTCCCTGCGTGGTCGGGAAAGAATTCCCGGCGTTCCCGTCGCATCTCAAGAGGAGGCGCTCTCCACAGGAAAGGCGAGAGGAACTCCAGGGTCGTGCCACCATTCCCAGAGTCCCCCAGATGTCTCAGTCCATTCCAGGGAAACCTGTTTTCCCTGCACTGCCTCGACTTTCAAGCCGAGGATCGACTCACACCACGGTGGCACGTGGGACAGCCCTGTGGGAAAGCCTCGTGGGAAAGCCTCGTGGGAAAGCCTCGAGGGAAAGCCACAGATCCCTTGATCCACGCGAAGGGAAGCGTGACACTGCTGCTACAGCTCGGGAGGAAAGCGCACGTGCATGCCCCCACTCGAGACGAGGACTGACTCCCCTGGGGAGACTCCAGAAGTACCCCAAGATCCATGTCAGCACTGGAGAGGAATCCTCAGGTTCCGGCACCTGACTCCACACAAGGTCTTAGGACCCAGCATCGACGGGAGAGGAATCCCGAGAGGCCCCGAGCAACTCGCATGGGGACTGGCCTTTCCTGAGGCCACCAGAGCGGGTCCCTGAGGTCCCCGTCGTAAGTCGAGAGCACCTGCCGCAACTCGAGAAAATCCAGGAGGTTCTCCCCTCCAGGCGAGATGAGGCCCATTTCCGCTGAGGCGTCTCGAGGCTAATCACACCTAACCTCTGGAACTTCCAAAGGGTCCTTCACACCCTTGCTGCAACTCAAGAAGTTCCCCGACATACCCGTCTCCACTCGAGAGGAAGCACGAGAGTCCCGCCCACATCCAGAGGAGCCCCGTTTCCGCCTCCTAGCTCGAGAGGAGGGATCCTTTCCCTGCGTGGTCGGGAAAGAATTCCCGGCGTTCCCGTCGCATCTCAAGAGGAGGCGCTCTCCACAGGAAAGGCGAGAGGAACTCCAGGGTCGTGCCACCATTCCCAGAGTCCCCCAGATGTCTCAGTCCATTCCAGGGAAACCTGTTTTCCCTGCACTGCCTCGACTTTCAAGCCGAGGATCGACTCACACCACGGTGGCACGTGGGACAGCCCTGTGGGAAAGCCTCGTGGGAAAGCCTCGTGGGAAAGCCTCGAGGGAAAGCCACAGATCCCTTGATCCACGCGAAGGGAAGCGTGACACTGCTGCTACAGCTCGGGAGGAAAGCGCACGTGCATGCCCCACTCGAGACGAGGACTGACTCCCCTGGGGAGACTCCAGAAGTACCCCAAGATCCATGTCAGCACTGGAGAGGAATCCTCAGGTTCCGGCACCGACTCCACACAAGGTCTTAGGCCCCGGCATCGACGGGAGAGGAATCCCGAGAGGCCCCCGAGCAACTCGCATGGGGACTGGCCTTTCCTGAGGCCACCAGAGCGGGTCCCTGAGGTCCCCGTCGTAAGTCGAGAGCACCTGCCGCAACTCGAGAAAATCCAGGAGGTTCTCCCCTCCAGGCGAGATGAGGCCCATTTCCGCTGAGGCGTCTCGAGGCTAATCACACCTAACCTCTGGAACTTCCAAAGGGTCCTTCACACCCTTGCTGCAACTCAAGAAGTTCCCCGACATACCCGTCTCCACTCGAGAGGAAGCACGAGAGTCCCGCCCACATCCAGAGGAGCCCCGTTTCGCCTCCTAGCTCGAGAGGAGGGATCCTTTCCCTGCGTGGTCGGGAAAGAATTCCCGGCGTTCCCGTCGCATCTCAAGAGGAGGCGCTCTCCACAGGAAAGGCGAGAGGAACTCCAGGGTCGTGCCACCATTCCCAGAGTCCCCCAGATGTCTCAGTCCATTCCAGGGAAACCTGTTTTCCCTGCACTGCCTCGACTTTCAAGCCGAGGATCGACTCACACCACGGTGGCACGTGGGACAGCCCTGTGGGAAAGCCTCGTGGGAAGCCTAGTGGGAAAGCCTCGAGGGAAAGCCACAGATCCCTTGATCCACGCGAAGGGAAGCGTGACACTGCTGCTACAGCTCGGGAGGAAAGCGCACGTGCATGCCCCCACTCGAGACGAGGACTGACTCCCCTGGGGAGACTCCAGAAGTACCCCAAGATCCATGTCAGCACTGGAGAGGAATCCTCAGGTTCCGGCACCGACTCCACACAAGGTCTTAGGCCCGGCATCGACGGGAGAGGAATCCCGAGAGGCCCCCAGAGCAACTCGCATGGGGACTGGCCTTTCCTGAGGCCACCAGAGCGGGTCCCTGAGGTCCCCGTCGTAAGTCGAGAGCACCTGCCGCAACTCGAGAAAATCCAGGAGGTTCTCCCCTCCAGGCGAGATGAGGCCCATTTCCGCTGAGGCGTCTCGAGGCTAATCACACCTAACCTCTGGAACTTCCAAAGGGTCCTTCACACCCTTGCTGCAACTCAAGAAGTTCCCCGACATACCCGTCTCCACTCGAGAGGAAGCACGAGAGTCCCGCCCACATCCAGAGGAGCCCCGTTTCCGCCTCCTAGCTCGAGAGGAGGGATCCTTTCCCTGCGTGGTCGGGAAAGAATTCCCGGCGTTCCCGTCGCATCTCAAGAGGAGGCGCTCTCCACAGGAAAGGCGAGAGGAACTCCAGGGTCGTGCCACCATTCCCAGAGTCCCCCAGATGTCTCAGTCCATTCCAGGGAAACCTGTTTTCCCTGCACTGCCTCGACTTTCAAGCCGAGGATCGACTCACACCACGGTGGCACGTGGGACAGCCCTGTGGGAAAGCCTCGTGGGAAGGCCTAGTGGGAAAGCCTCGAGGGAAAGCCACAGATCCCTTGATCCACGCGAAGGGAAGCGTGACACTGCTGCTACAGCTCGGAGGAAAGCGCACGTGCATGCCCCCACTCGAGACGAGGACTGACTCCCCTGGGGAGACTCCAGAAGTACCCCAAGATCCATGTCAGCACTGGAGAGGAATCCTCAGGTTCCGGCACCGACTCCACACAAGGTCTTAGGCCCGGCATCGACGGGAGAGGAATCCCGAGAGGCCCCAGAGCAACTCGCATGGGGACTGGCCTTTCCTGAGGCCACCAGAGCGGGTCCCTGAGGTCCCCGTCGTAAGTCGAGAGCACCTGACCGCAACTCGAGAAAATCCAGGAGGTTCTCCCCTCCAGGCGAGATGAGGCCCATTTCCGCTGAGGCGTCTCGAGGCATAATCACACCTAACCTCTGGAACTTCCAAAGGGTCCTTCACACCCTTGCTGCAACTCAAGAAGTTCCCCGACATACCCGTCTCCACTCGAGAGGAAGCACGAGAGTCCCGCCCACATCCAGAAGGAGCCCCATTTCCGCCTCCTAGCTCGAGAGGAGGGATCCTTTCCCTGCGTGGTCGGGAAAGAATTCCTGGCGTTCCCGTCGCATCTCAAGTGCAGGCACTATCCACAGGAAAGGCGAGAGGAACTCCAGGGTCGTGCCACCATTCCCAGAGTCCCCCAGATGTCTCAGTCCATTCCAGGGAAACCTGTTTTCCCTGCACTGCCTCCGACTTTCAAGCCGAGGATCAACTCACACCACGGTGGCACGTGGGACAGCCCTGTGGGAAAGCCTCGTGGGAAGGCCTAGTGGGAAAGCCTCTAGGGAAAGCCACAGATCCCTTGATCCACGCGAAGGGAAGCGTGACACTGCTGCTACAGCTCGGCAGGAAAGCGCACGTGCATGCCCCCACTCGAGACGAGGAATGACTCCCCTGGGGAGACTCCAGAAGTACCCCAAGATCCATGTCAGCACTGGAGAGGAATCCTCAGGTTCCGGCACCGACTCCACACAAGGTCTTAGGTACCCGACATTGACGGCAGAGGAATCCCGAGAGCCCCCCAAGCAACTCTCCTGGGGACTGGCCTTTCCTGAGGCCACCAGAGCGGGTCCCTGAGGTCCCCGTCGTAAGTCGAGAGCACCTGCCGCAACTCGAGAAAATCCAGGAGGTTCTCCCCTCCAGGCGAGATGAGGCCCATTTCCGCTGAGGCGTCTCGAGGCTAATCACACCTAACCTCTGGAACTTCCAAAGGGTCCTTCACACCCTTGCTGCAACTCAAGAAGTTCCCCGACATACCCGTCTCCACTCGAGAGGAAGCACGAGAGTCCCGCCCACATCCAGAGGAGCCCCGTTTCCGCCTCCTAGCTCGAGAGGAGGGATCCTTTCCCTGCGTGGTCGGGAAAGAATTCCCGGCGTTCCCGTCGCATCTCAAGAGGAGGCGCTCTCCACAGGAAAGGCGAGAGGAACTCCAGGGTCGTGCCACCATTCCCAGAGTCCCCCAGATGTCTCAGTCCATTCCAGGGAAACCTGTTTTCCCTGCACTGCCTCGACTTTCAAGCCGAGGATCGACTCACACCACGGTGGCACGTGGGACAGCCCTGTGGGAAAGCCTCATGGGAAGGCCTAGTGGGAAAGCCTCGAGGGAAAGCCACAGATCCCTTGATCCATCGCGAAAGGGAAGCGTGACACTGCTGCTACAGCTCAGGAGGAAAGCGCACGTGCATGCCCCCACTCGAGACGAGGACTGACTCCCCTGGCGAGACTCCAGAAGTACCCCAAGATCCATGTCAGCACTGGAGAGGAATCCTCAGGTTCTGGCACCGACTCCACACAAGGTCTTAGGCCCCGGCATCGACGGGAGAGGAATCCCGAGAGGCCCCAGAGCAACTTCGCATGGGGACTGGCCTTTCCTGAGGCCACCAGAGCGGGTCCCTGAGGTTCCCGTCGTAAGTCGAGAGCACCTGCCGCAACTCGAGACAATCCAGGAGGTTCTCCCCTCCAGGCGAGATGAGGCCCATTTCCGCTGAGGCGTCTCGAGGCTAATCACACCTAACCTCTGGAACTTCCGAAGGGTCATTCACACCCTTGCTGCAACTCAAGAAGTTCCCCGACATACCCGGCTCCAATTCGAGAGGAAGCACGAGAGTTCCCGCCCACATCCAGAAGGAGCCCCATTTCCGCCTCCATAGCTCGAGAGGAGGGATCCTTTCCCATGCGTGGTCGGGAATGAATTCCCCGCGTTCCCGTCGCAACTCAAGAAGAGGCACTCTCCACAGGAAAGGCGAGAGGAACTCCAGGGTCGTGCCACCATTCCCAGAGTCCCCCAGATGTCTCAGTCCATTCCAGGGAAACCTGTTTTCCCTGCACTGCCTCGACTTTCAAGCCGAGGATCGACTCACACCACGGTGGCACGTGGGACAGCCTTGTGGGATAGTCTCGTGGGAAAGCCTCGTGAGAAAGCCTCGAGGGAAAGCCACAGATCCTTTGATCCACGCAAAGGGAAGCGTGACACTGCTGCTACAGCTCGGGAGGAAAGGGCACGTGCATGCCCCCACTCGAGACGAGGACTGACTCCCCTGGGGAGACTCCAGAAGTACCCCAAGATCCATGTCAGCACTGGAGAGGAATCCTCAGGATCCGACACCGACTCCAAACAGGGTCTTAGGCCCTGGCATCGACGGGAAAGGGATTCCCGAGAGGCCCCACATCAACTCTCATGGGGACTGGCCTTTCGTGAGGCCACCAGAGCGGGTCCCTGAGGTCCCCATCGTAAGTCGAGAGCACCTGCCGCAACTCGAGAACATCCAGGAGGTTCTCCCCTCCAGGCGAGATGAGGCCCATTTCCGCTGAGGCGTCTCGAGGCTAATCACATCGAATATCTGCAACTTTCAAAGGGTCCTTCACACCCTTGCTGCAACTCAAGAAGTTCCCCGACATACCGGTCTCCACTCGAGAGGAAGCACGAGAGTCCCGCCCATCATCCAGAGGAGCCCGTTTTCCGCCTCCTTGCTCGAGAGGAGGTATCCTTTCCCTGTGTGGTCGGGAAAGAATTCCCGGCATTCCCGTCGCATCTCAAAAGGAGGCGCTCTCCACAGGAAAGGCGAGAGGAACTCCAGGGTCAGTGCCACCATTCCCCGAGTCCCCCAGGATGTATCAGTCCATTCCAGGGAAACCTGTTTTCCCTGCACTGCCTCGACTTTCAAGCGACGATCGACTCACACCACGTTGGCACGTGGGACTGCCCTGTGGGAAAGCCTCGTGGGAAAGCCTCAAGCGAAAGCCACAGATCCCTTGATCCACGCCTATGGAATGCATGACACTGCTGGCTACAGCTCGGGAGGAATGCGTACGTGCATGCCCCCACTCGAGACGAGGACTGACTCCCCTGGGGAGACTCCAGAAGTACCCCAACATCCATGTCAGCACTGGAGAGGAATCTTCAGTTTCCGGCACCGACTCCACACAAGCTCTTAGGTCCCGGCATCGACGGGAGAGGAATCCCGAGAGGCTCCCGAGCAACTCGCATGGGGACTGGCCTTTCCTTAGGCCACCAGAGCGGGTCCTGGAGGTCCCCGTCGTAAGTCGAGAGCACCTGCCGCAACTCGAGAAAATCCAGGAGGTTCTCCCCTCCAGGCGAAATGAGACCCATTTCCACTGCGGTGTCTCTAGGCTAATCACATCTAACATTCTGGAACTTCAAAAGGGTCCGTCACACCCTTGCTGCAACTCAAGAAGTTCCCCGACATAACCGTCTCCACTCGAGAGGAAGCACGAGAGTCCCGCCAATATCCAGAGGAGCCCTGTTTCCGCCTCCTAGCATCGAGAGGAGGGATCCTTTCCCTGCGTGGTGGGGAAAGAATTCCCGGCGTTCCCGTCGCATCTCAAGAGGAGGCGCTCTCCACAGGAAAGGCGAGAGGAACTCCAGGGTCGTGCCACCATTCCCAGAGTCCCCCAGATGTCTCAGTCCATTCCAGGGAAACCTGTTTTCCCTGCACTGCCTCGACTTTCAAGCCGAGGATCAACTCACACCACGGTGGCATGTGGGACAGCCTTGAGGGCAAGCCTCGTGGGAAAGCCTCGTGGGGAAGCCTCGAGGGAAAGCCACAGATTCCTTGATCCACGCGAAGGGAAGTGCGACATTGCTGCTACAGCTCGGGAGGAAAGCACACGTGCATGCCCCCACTCGAGACGAGGACTGACTCCCCTGGGGAGACTCCAGAAGTACCCCAAGATCCAAGTCAGGACTGGAGAGGAATCCTCAGGTTCCGGCACCGACTCCACACAAGGTCTTAGGTCCCGGCATCGACGGGAGAGGATTCCCGAGAGTCCCCCGAGCAACTCGCATTTTGACAGGCCTTTCCTGAGGCCACCAGAGTATGTCCCTGAGGTCCCCGTCGTAACTCGAGAGCTCCTGCCGCAACTCGAGAAAATCCAGGAGGTTCTCCCCTCCAGGCGAGATGAGGCCCATTTCCGCTGAGGCGTCTCGAGGCTCATCACACCTAACCTCTGGAACTTACAAAGGGTCCTTCACACCCTTGCTGCAACTCAAGAAATTCCCCGACATGCCCGTCTCCACTCGAGAGGAAGCACGAGAGTTCCGCCAATATCCAGAGGAGCCCCGTTTCCGCCTCCTAGCTCGAGAGGAGGGATCCTTTCCCTGCGTGGTCGGGAAAGAATTCCCGTTGTTCCCGTCGCATTTCAAGAGGAGGTGCTCTCCACAGGAAAGGCGAGAGGAACTCCAGGGTAGTGCCACCATTCCCAGAGTCCCCCAGATGTCTCAGTCCATTCCAGGGAAACCTGTTTTCCCTGAACAGCCTCGACTTTCAAGCCGAGGATCGACTCACACCACGGTGGCACGTGGGACAGCCCTGTGGGAAAGCCTCGTGGGAAAGCCTCGTGGGAAAGCCTCGAGGGAAAGCCACAGATCCCTTGATCCACGCGAAGGGAAGCGTGACACTGCTGCTACAGCTCGGGAGGAAAGTGCACGTGCATGCCCCGACTCGAGACGAGGACTGACTCCCCAGGGGAGACTCCAGAAGTACCCCAATATCCATGTCAGCACTGGAGAGGAATCCTCAGGTTCCGGCACCGACTCCACACAAGGTCTTAGGCCCCGGCAACGACGGTAGAGGAACCCTGATAGGCCCCCCAGCAACTCGCCTGGGGACTGGCCTTTCCTGAGGCCACCAGAACGGGTCCCTGAGGTCCCTATCGTACGTCGAGAGCAACTGCCGCAACTCGAGATAATCCAAGAGGTTCTCCCCTCCAGGCGAGATGAGGCCCATTTCCGCTGAGGAGTCTCCAGGCTAATCACATCTAAAATCTGGAACTTCCAAAGGGTCCTTCACACCCTTGCTGCAACTCAAGAAGTTCCCCACATACCCGACTCCACCCGAGAGGAAGCACGAGAGTCCCGCCCACATCCAGAGGAGCCCTGTTTCCGCCTCCTAGCTCGAGAGGAGGGATCCTTTCCCTGCGTGGTCGGGAAAGAATTCCCGGCATTTCCGTCGCATCTCAAGAGGAGGCGCTCTCCACAGGAAAGGCGAGAGGAACTCCAGGGTATTGTCACCATTCCCAGAGTCCCCCAGATGTCTCAGTCCATTCCAGGGAAACCTGTTTTTCCTGCCCTGCCTCGACTTTAAAGCCGAGGATCCACTCACACCACGGTGGCACGTGGGACAGCCCTGTGGGAAAGCCTCGTGGGAAAGCCACGTCGGAAAGCCTCGAGGGAAAGCCACAGATCCCTTGATCCACACGAAGGGAAGACCGGACAATGCTGCTAAAGCTCGGGAGGAAAGCGTACGTGCATGCCCCGACTCGAGACGAGGACTGACTCCCCTGGGGAGACTCCAGAAGTACCCCAAGATCCATGTCGGCACTGGAGAGGAATCCTCAGGTTCAGGCACCGACTCCACATAAGGTCTTAGGCCCCAGCATCGACGGGAGAGGAATCCCGAGAGGCCCCCGAGCAACTCGCATGGGGACTGGCCTTTCCTGAGGCCAACCAGAGCGGGTCCCTGAGGTCCCCGTCGTAAGTCGAGAGCACCTGCCGCACCTCGAGAAAATCCTGGAGATTCTCCCCTCCAAGCGAGATGAGGCCCATTTCCGCTGAGGCGTCTCGAGGCTAATCACGCCTAACCTCTGGAAATTCCAAAGGGTCCTTCACACCCTTGCTGCAACCCAAGAAGTTCCCCGACATACCCGTCTACACTCGAGAGGAAGCACGAGAGTCCTGCCCACATCCAGAGGAGCCCCGTTTCCGCCTCCTAGCTGGAGAGGAGGGATCCTTTCCCTGCGTGGCCGGGAAAGAATTCCCTGGGTTCCCGTCTCATCTCAAGAGGAGGCGCTCTCCACAGGAAAGGCGAGAGGAACTCCAGGGTCGTGCCACATTCACAGAGACCACCAGATGTCTCAGTCCATTCCAGGGAAACCTGTTTTCCCTGCACTACCTCGACTTTCAAGCCGAGTATCGACTCACACCACGGTGGCACGTGGGACAGCTCTGTGGGAAAGCCTTGTGGGAAAGCCTCGTGGGAAAGCCTCGAGGGAAAGCCACAGCTCCCTTGATCCACGCGAAGGGAAGCGTGACACTGCTGCTACTGTTCGGGAGGAAAGTGCACGTGCATGCCCCCACTCGAGACGAGGACTGACTCCCGTGGGGAGAAACCAGAATTACCCCAAGATCCATGTCAGCACTGGAGAGGAATCCTCAGGTTCGGGCACCGACTCCACACAAGGTCTTAGGCCCCGGCATCGATGGGAGAGGGATCCCGAGAGGCCCCCGAGCAACTCGCATGGGGACTGGCCTTTCCTGAGGCCACCAGAGCGGGTTCCTGAGGTCCCCGTCGTAAGTCAAGAACACCTGCCGCAACTCGAGAAAATTCAGGAGGTTCTCCCCTCCAGGAGAGATGAGGCCCATTTCCGCTAAGGCGTCTCGAGGCTAATCACATCTAACCTCTGGAACTTCCAAAGGTTCCCTCAAACCCTTACTGGAACTCAAGAAGTTGCCCCGGCATACCCGTCTCCACTCGAGAGGAAGCACGAGAGTCCCGCCCACATCCAGAGTAGCCACGTTTCCCCCTCATAGCTCGAGAGAAGGGATCCTTTCCCTGCGTGGATGGGAACGAATCCCCGGCGTTCCCGTCGCATCTCAAGAGGAGGCGCTCTCCACAGGAAAGGCGAGAGGAACTCCAGGGTCATGCCACCATTCCCAGAGTCCCCCAGATGTCTCAGTCCATTCCAGAGAAACCTGTTTTCCCTGCACTGCCTCGACTTTCAAGCCGAGGATCCACTCACACCACGGTGGCACGTGGGACAGCCCTGTGGGTAAGCCTCGTGGGAAAGCCTCGTGGGAAAGCCTCGAGGGAAAGACGCTGATCCCTTAATCCACGCGACGGGAAGCGTGACACTGCAGCTACAGGCTCGGGAGGAAAGCGCACGTGAATGCCACCACTCGAGACAAGGACTGACCCCGTGGGGAGTCTCCGGAAGTACCCCAAGATCCATGTCAGCACTGGAGAGGAATCCTCAGGTTCCGGCACCAACTCCACACAAGGTCTTAGGCCCGGCATCGACAGGAGAGGAAACCCGAGAGGCCCAGGAGCAACTCGGATGGGGACTGGCCTTTCCTCAGGCCACCAGAGAGGGTCAATGAGGTCCCCGTTGTAAATCGAGAGCACCTGCCGCAACTCGAGAAAATACAGGAGGTTCTCCCCTCCAGGCAAGATGAGGCCCATTTCACCTGAGGTGTTTCGAGGCTAATCACACCTAACCTCTGGAATTTCAAAGGTTCCCTCAAACCCTTACTGCAACTCAAGAAGTTCCCCGGCATACCCGTCTCCACTCGAGAGGAAGCACGAGATTCCCGTCCACATCCAGAGGAGCCCCGTTTGCCCCTCATAGCTCGAGAGAAGGGATCCTTTCCCTGCGTGGTCGGGAACGAATTCCTGGCGTTCCCGTCGCATCTCAAGAGGAGGCGCTCTCCACAGGAAAGGTGAGAGGAACTCCAGGGTCGTGCTACCATTCCCAGAGTCCCCCAGATATCTCAGTCCATTCCAGGGAAACCTGTTTTCCCTGCACTGCCTCGACTTTCAAGCCGAGGATCGACTCACACCACGGTGGCACGTGGGACAGCCCTGTGGGAAAGCCTCGTGGGAAAGCCTAGTGGGAAAGCCTCGAGGGAAAGCCCCTGATCCCTTGATCCACGTGAAGAGAAGCGTGACACTGCTGCTAGAGCTCGGGAGGAAAGCGCACGTGCATGCACCCACTCGAGACGAGGACTGACTCCCCTGGGGAGACTCCAGACGTACCCCAAGATCCATGTCAGCACTGGAGAGGAATCCTCAGGTTCTGGCACCAACTCCACACAAGATCTTAGACCCCAGCATCGACGGGAGAGGAATCCCGAGAGGCCCCCGAGCAACACGCATGGGGACTGGCCTTTCCTGAGGCCAACAGAGCGGGTCCCTGAGGTCCTCGTCATAAGTCGAGAGCACTTGCCGAAACTCCGAGAAAATCCAGGAGGTTCTCCCCTCCAGGCCAGATGAGGCCCATTTCCGCTGAGGCATCTCGAGGCTAATCACATCTAACCTCTGGAACTTTCAAAGGGTCCTTCACACCCTTGCTGCAACTCAAGAAGTTCCCCGACATACCCGTTTCCACTCAAAATGAAGCACGAGAGTACCGCCCACATCCAGAGGAGCCCCGTTTCCGCCTCCTAGCTCGAAGGAGTGATCCTTTCCCTGCGTGGTGGGGAAAGAATTCCCCGCGTTCCCGTCGCATCTCAAGAGGAGGCGCTCTCCACAGGAAAGGCGAGAGGAACTCCAGGGTCGTGCCACCATTCCCAGAGTCCCCCAGATGTCTCAGTCCATAGTTTTTCCCTGCACTGCCTCGACTTTCAAGCCGAGGATCGACTCACACCACGGTGGCACGTGGGACAGCCCTGTGGGAAAGCCTCGTGGGAAAGCCTCGTGGGAAAGCCTATAGGGAAAGCCACAGATCCCTTGATCCACATAAAGGGATGCGTGACACTCCTGCTACAGCTCGGGAGGAAATCCTACCTGCATGCCCCCAATGGAGACGAGGACTGACGCCCCTGGGGAGACTCCAGAAGTACCCCAAGATCTATGTC
>NW_017213547.1:0-15527 GCF_001704415.2 Capra hircus | reverse complement strand
GAATGTTCTTTGCAGTGCTGTTTACAACAGGCAGGACATGGAAGCAACCCCTGGATGTCTACAGCCAGATGAATGGATAAAGAAGATGTGGTACATACACATAACGAAACGTCACTCAGCCATAAAAAAAGGAAAGAATCTCAGTCACTTGTAGTGAGGTAAATGAACCTAGAGTCTGTTATACAGAGTGAAGAAACTCAGAAGAGAAAAACAGATATTGTATATCATGCATATGTATGGCATCTAAAAAAATAGGACAGATCAACCTATTTGTAGGGAAGGAAGATGGAGAGCAGATGAGAGAACAGACACAGTTGAGGGAGGAGAGGGTAGGACGAACTGAGAGAGGAGCACTGACATTTATACACGATTGTGTGTGAAACAGACAGCTCGTGGAAGCCACTGTAGAACATGGGGAGCTCAGTCTGGAGCTCTGTGGTGACCTAGAGGGATGGGGACATACACATATAGTTATGACTGAGCCTCCTTGTTTTAAGCAGAAACCAGCACAACACTGTAAATCAATTATTCTCCAACTAAAAAAACTTTGTAAAAATTAAAAAAATAAAGTATTATTAAATTTGTGGAGAAAAGAAAAAGGGAAAACAGATGGCCTCCAAGTGCCTGAAGGAGGGAGGAATAATCTTCATTCTGAATCAGAAATGAGAGACTTTGTTTTCAATGTTCGGACATAGAATGTCTCCCATCACACTTGCTCTGCGGGGCTAGGCTGACTCAGTGAACACCAGTTAAGGTCAGGCGGCTTCTGTCCATGTTACTCTAAAGTTCAAGTTGAGTATTATGGTTGAGGTAAGCATTCAAAGAGTCAGGAAGCTATAATTTGCATCTTGGCCCCATGAACACCTCTCTGCCCTTGTACAAGTCATATACTTCTCTGGACATGCGTTTCCTTCTTGGTCAAATGCTTCTGATGAACCTTTAAGCCCTCTCGTTAGGAACATAAAATGCTGCAGTTGCTGTGGATAAAGTATGGTGGCTCCTCCTAAAAACCAAACTGAAATTACCATCCTGGTTGGGCAATCCCACTTTTCAGTGTACACCAAAAAGAACGGAAACTGAGGTCACAGGAGACATTTGCACACCCAGGTTTGTAGCAGCTTGGTTCACAATAGCTGAAAGATGAAAGCAGCCCAAATGGCCATCCTCGAAAAACAGATGAATAGAAATGATGTGTGCCTACAGAGGAATATTATTCAGGAGTAAAAAGACAGGAAATTCTGACCCATGCTACAACAGGGACAATACCCTTGAGGACAAGAGACTTGAGGACAATATGCTAAATGATAAAAAGCCAGTCTCCAAAAGACAAATACTATGTGGTTCACTTCTATGAAGTACCTGATATAGTCAAATTTACAGAGACAGAAATAGATTGGTGGTTTACTACGGCCTGGGTGAGAGGAAAAATACTGAGTCATTGGTAAATGAAAATCCAGTTCAGTTTTACAAGATGAAAAGAGTTCTGCAAATTGGTGTCACAGCTGTGTAAATTCACCCAATATTGCTGAACAGTTCATTCAAAAATAGTGAAGATGGCAAAATTTATGTGTATTTTACTACAATTTAAAAAAAATGATGCCAGTGATAAACAGGAGAGCCAGCTTCACAGAGTTGCTGAGTGTACAAAACTCCAAGGTAACTTAACATGAAGCACCAATGAGTCGTCCTCAGCGAAATTCTCAGCTCCTAGATGAGGCATCAGCAGACATGGAGGGCAGAAAGAGACAGGAGACTGAAGGCAGTGGTACCCAAATCACAAACTCTATGTGAGGGTCATCTGAGTGTTGAGTGAGCACCAGTCTAAAACCGGTCGAAGAGCCTTTGGACATAGATCGCATCTCTCCCAGCCCCTCCTCTTCTCACACAAACACAACAGCTCCCAGCTCCTTCTACTTTCATCTGGAAAATGGTCTCTCCACCTCAAGCTGGAGCCGGGCTGACCCTGCACTCTGGGATTGCAGAGGTCTCTTTGGGAGGATGTGAACTCAGCACCCAGTCTCCTATCGAAGAGGGTGACCCGAGACTTACTGGATCCTTGGAGCAGAGCCTGGAGCACTGGTCAGTCAGGGGGGCTGAGGTTAAGTCGTGCAGCGCAGGAGCTGACCTTTGTCCAAAAAAAAGAAGGAAGTCCTGAGCAGAGAAGACAACTGTTAACCCTGGGTAGTTGGGGTCGGGAGGAGGCTGAGGGACCGGAAGCTTCTGCAAAGTTCCTGTCAGCCCTTAACATGTCTGTGGTTACCGTCACGGGATTTTTCAAAGATGTTTTTAAACTGGGGTAATGTACAAATGACATCTCCCTCATAGCCCAGTCGGTAAAGAATCTGCCTGCATGCGGGAGACCAGGTCCGATTCCTGAGTTGGGAAGATCCTCTGGAGAAGGGATAGGCTACCTACTCCAGTATTCTCACCTGGAGAATCCCATACACAGAGGAACCTGGCAAGCTAAAGTGCATGGGATCGCAAGAGTCAGACATGACTTAGTGAATAAACCACCACCAAAAGGCAGAGGAACCAGAGATCAAATCGCCAACATCCGCTGGATCATGGAAAAACAAGAGAGTTCAGAAAAACATCTATTTCTGCTTTATTGACTATGCCAAAGCCTTTGACTGTGTGGATCACAATCAACTGTGGAAAATTCTGAAAGAGATGGGAATACCAGACCACCTGACCGGCCCTCTTGAGAAATCTGTACGCAAGTCAGGAAGCAACAATTAGAACTGGACATGGAACAACAGACTGGTTCCAAATAGGAAAAGGAGTACGTCAAGGCTGTTATTGTCACTGCTTATTTAACTTCTATGCAGAGTACATCGTGAGAAACGCTGGATTGGATGAAACACAAGCTGAAATCAAGATTGCCGGGAGAAGTATCAAAACCTCAGATATGCAGATACCACCCTTATGGCAGAAAGTGAAGAGGAGCTAAAAAGCCTCTTGATGAAAGTGAAAGAGGAGAGTGAAAAAGTTGGCTTAAAGCTCAACATTCAGAAAACGATCATGACATCCTGTCCCATCACTTCATGGGAAATAGATGGGGAAACAGTAGAAACAGTATCAGACTTAATTTTGGGGGGCTCCAAAATCACTGCAGATGGTGACTGCAGCCATGAAATTAAAAGACGCTTACTCCTTGGAAGAAAAGTTATGACCAACCTAGAAAGCATATTCAAAAGCAGAGACATTACTTTGCCGACTAAGGTCTGTCTAGTCAAGGCAATGGTTTTTCCTGTAGTCATGTATGGATGTGACAGTTGGACTGTGAAGAAGGCTGAGCGCCGAAGAATTGATACTTTTGAAGTGTGGTGTTGGAGAAGACTCTTGAGAGTCCCTTGGACTGCAAAGAGATCCAACCAGTCCATTCTGAAGGAGATCAAGCCCTGGGATTTCTTTGGAAGGAATGATGCTAAAGCTGAAGCTCCAGTACTTTGGCCACCTCGTGCGTAGAGTTCACTCATTGGAAAAGACTCTGGTGCTGGGAGAAATTGGGGGCAGGAGGAGAAGGGGACAAGAGGATTAGATGGCTGGAAGGCATCGTGGACTCTATAGATATGAGTCTTGTGAACTCCGTGAGATGGTGATGGACAGGGAGGCCTGGCATGCTGAGATTTATGGGGTCGCAGAGTGGGAAACGACTGAGCGACTGAACTGAACTGAACTGAATGTACAAATAACAGGAAATTGACCATTTAAACCCTCTTTAAGTAATCAGTTCAGTCGTGTCATAACCAAAAGCAGAGTCCGGCTGCTGGCTCCTCAAAGCCATTAAGCATACTGGAGAGTGGAATACAGGTTGGTGGAAGGAAAGTCTGCTTTATTTTGAATGCCAGCAATGGGCAGGAGGGGGGTTATACCACTGCCAAAGGTCAACTCCCCTGCCCCCCCAACAAGTAGACAGTAACAGCTTCAACGGGTTTCCCTGGTAGTTCACCTAGTAAAAGATTCCACCCACAGCGAAGGAGATACCACTTCGACTTCTGGGTCAGGTGGACCGCCTGGAGAAGGAATAGGCTAGCCACTCCAGTATCCTTGGGTTTCCCTGGTGGCTCAAACAATGAAGAATCTGCCTGAAGTGCAGAAGCCTTGGGTTCAAACCCTAGGTTGGGAGGTTTCCTGGAGGAGGGCATGGCAATGCCTCCAGTATTCTTGCCTGGAGAATCCCATGGACAGAGGATCCTGGTGGGCTAGAGTCCATAAGTTTGAAAAGTCAGACATGACTGAACACAGCACAAGAGCTTTTATAGACTCAGAGAGGGCGATACACTCAGAAACAGCACAGTTCACTCTGACAGTCATCTTGAAATTGGTCATCAGTGAGCTGATCAGTACTGTCTGGATTGTTTTAGGTACAGTTAATCTGTGAAGAGGAACGAAAAAGCCTCTTGATGAAAGTGAAAGAGGAGAGTGAAAAAGATGGCTTAAAGCTCAACATTCAGAAAACGAAGATCATGGCATCCGGTCCCATCACTTCATGAGAAAAAAGATGGGAAAACAGTGGAAACAGTGTCACAATTTATTTTGGGAGGCTCCAAAATCACTGCAGATGGTGACTGCACCCATGAAATTAAAAACACTTACTCCTTAGAAGAAAAGTTATGACCAACCTAGATAGCATATGAAAACAGAGACATTACTTTGCCAACAAAGGTCCATCTAGTCAAGGCTATGGTTTTTCCAGTGGTCATGTATGGATGTGAGAGTTGGACTGTGAAGAAAGCTGAGCACCAAAGAATGATGTTTTTGAACTGTGGTGTTGGAAAAGACTCCTGAGAGTCCCTTGGACTGCAAGGAGAAACCAGTCCATTCTGAAGGAGATCAGCCCTGGGTATTCTTTGGAAGGAATGATGCTAAAGCTGAAACTCCAATACTTTGGCCACCTCATGTGAGGAGTTGACTCACTGGAAAAGACTCTGATGCCGGAAGGGATTGGGGGCAGGAAGAAAAGGGATTGTCAAAGGATGAGATGGCTGGATGGCATCACCGACTCGATGGATGTGAGTTTGAGTGAACTCTGGGAGTTGGTGATGGACACGGAGGCCTGGCAGGCTGCAATTCATGGGGTCACAAAGAGTCGGACACGACTGAGCAACTGAGCTGATCTGAACTGAATCTTCAGTAACAAGGTCAGCTTGTTCCCATTTCCTTGAGGACGGTTCTCAGAACTGGGGCAGCTGTTGTCATGGCTACACTCTGGTCATCAGTTAGTTAACTTCCTCCAGCTGGTGGAAATGTCTGTATCTGCATGCTCTCAGAATATTGTCTGTAGCCCTTGAGAAGGAACTCAAGGTCTTTGACTATGCTTAATCACTATATTATTATTATTATGCATTCTCCTTTTATTGTTTTCCTTTGTTTCTGCATGCTCTTACTTCTTGGATTAAATTTTTTCTTTAGATAAGCTTTTACCACAGACAGAAGGCAGGCAGAGGACATGGGCTCACGACTTGCCCCATTTCCATGTTAAGTACATTCACATTTTGTGCCACCAAACCCCAGGACTTTTTTCCTCTGGCAAAACAGAAACTCTGTACACATTCAACAACAATTCCCCCTTCCTCCTTTCCCATTTCCTGGCCACACTGTTCTACTTTCTCCCTATGTATCTGACCACTCTGGCCACTTCATTTCAGTGGAACCATCCAATATTTGTCCTCCCTTTTCAGCCTTATTTTACTTTGTATAATGTCCACTAGGTGTATCCATGTTGTAGCATGTATTCTATTCTATTCTCTTTAAATGCTGAATATACTGTGTTATTGGTACCTACCGCACTGGCTTAACCATGCTTTGGTCAATAGGCACTCGGGTCGCTTTCATGTCTTAGTTACTGTGAATAACGGTGCTATGAACACGAGTGTACACATGTCTCTTCCCAAGTGTGATTTCAACTCTTCTGGTTTATCGTCAGAGGCAGAATTGCAGGATCATATGTTTCTAAGATATTTTATATTCTGTGATGGAGAAAATGTTCACATACTGAGATATGGGGAAGTCAGTTTGGCTTATCTGTGATTCAGCCTGAACTTTGTGTAAACAAAGACAGCCGGTCAGACCCTCAAAGCATATCTGCTTTAACCTTGAGGTAAAGAAAACTGTTTTGAAATATTAAAAGCAGAAAGGGAAAACAACAAATAACGCACAAGGGGATTCCCATAAGGGTAACAGCTGATCTTTCAATAGAAACTCTTCAGGCCAGAAGGGAATGGCAGGACATACTTAAACTGATGAAAGAGGCAAAACATACAACCCAGATGACTACCCAGCAAGGATCTCATTCAGCTATGAAGGAGAAATCAAAAGCTCTACAGACAAGCGAAAGCTGAGAAAATTCAGCACCACCAAACCAGCTCTTCAACAAATGCTAAAGCATCTTCTCTAGACAGGAAACACAGAAACAGTTTATAAACTCAAACCCAAAACAACAAAGTAAATGGCAACAGATTCATACTTACTCAATAATTACCTTAAACAGAAATGGGTTGAATGACCCCAGCCAAAGACAAAGACTGGCTGATATGGATACAAAAACAAGATCCCTATATATGCTGTATACAAGAGACCCACCTCAAAACAGGGGACACCAAAAGACTGAAAATAAAGAGCTGGTAAAAGATATTTCACACAAATGGAGACCCAAAAGAAAGCAGGAGTAGTGATACTCATATGAGATAAAATAAACTTTGAAATAAAGGCCATGAAAGAGTCAAAGAAGGACACTACATAATGATCAAAGGGTCAATCCAGGAAGAAGGTATAACAATTAAAAAATGTAACATGCACCCAACATAGGAGCACCACAATATGTAAGGCAAATGCTAACAAGTATGAAAGGGGAAATAAACAGTAACACAATAATAGTGGGGAGACTTTAATACCCCACTCACACCTATGGATAGATCAATTGAACAGAAGAAGTAGCAAGGAAATACAAGCTTTAAATGACACAACGGACCCAGTTAGACCTAATTGCTGTCTATAGGATATTTTACCCCCAACAATGAATTTCACTCTTTTCTCAAGTGCACACCAGTAGCTTCTCAAGGATAGATCACATCCTGGGCCATTATATTCTAGCCTTGGTAAATTCAAAAATTGAAATCACTCCAAGCATTTTTTTCTGATCTCAATGCAGTAAGACTACAGGAAAAAAGAAAGAAAGAAAGAAAGAAAGAAACTGTTAATAATACAAACATATGGAGGCTAAATAACATGCTTCTGAAGAACTAACAAATCACAGAAGAAATCAAAAAGGAAATCAAAATATGCATAGAAATCAATGATAATGAAAACACAACAACCGAAAACCTGTGGGACTCAGTGCTAAGGAGAACGTTCATAACAATACAAGCTTACCTCAAGAAACAAGAGAAAACCCAAATAAATAACCTAGCTCTACACCTCAAGTAACTAGAAAGGGAAGGAGTGAAGAACCCCAGGGTTAGTAGAAGGAAAGAAATCAGAAAAAGTAGGGCAGAAAGAAATGAAAAAGAAACAAAGGAGATCATAGCCAAAATCAACAAAGTTAAAAGCTGGTTCTTTGAGAAGATAAATAAAATAGACAAACCATTAGCCAGACTCATCAAGAAACAAAGCGAGAAGAATCAAATCAACACAATTAGAAATGAAAATGGAGAAATCACAGCAGACAACACAGAAATACAAAGGATCATAAGAGACTACTATTAGCAACTATATGCCAATAAAATGGACAGCTTGGAAGAAATGGGAAAATTCTTAGAAAAGTATAACCCTCCAAAACTGAACCAGGAAGAAATAGAAAGTCTTAAAGACCCATCACAAGCACAGAAATTGAAACTGTAATCAGAAATCTTCCAGCACACAAAAGCCCAGGACCAGACAGCTTCAAAGCTGAATTCGACCAAAAAGTTAAAGAAGAGCTAACCCCTATCCTACTCAAACTCTTCCAGAAAATTACAGGAAGGTAAACTTCCAAAGTCATTCTATGAGGCCACCATCATCCTAATACCAAAACCAGAGAAAGATGCCACACAAAAAAGAAAACTACAGGCTGATATCACTGATGAACATAGATGCAAAAATCCTTAACAAAAATTCAGCAAACAGAATCCAACAACATATTAAAAAGATCATACATCATGACCAAGTGGGCTTTATCCCAAGGATGCAAGGATTCTTTGATATCCAAAATCAATCAATGTGATACACCATGTGAATAAATTAAAAGATAAAAACCATATGATTGTCTCAATAGATGTAGAGAAAGCCCTTGATAAATTTCAACATCCATTTCTGATAAAAATCCTCCAGAAAGCAGGAGTAGAAGGAACATACCTCAACATAATAAAAGCCATGTATTATAACACACAGCAAACATTATCCTCAATGGGGAAAAAATTGAAAGCATTTCTCCTAAAGTCAGAAACAAGACAAGTACCCACTCTCACCACTACTATTCAACATAGTTTTGGAAGTTTTAGCCACAACAACCAGAGAAGAAAAAGAAATAAAAGGAATCCAGATTGGAAAAGAAGAAGTAAAACACTCACTGTTTGCAAAAGACATGATCCTCTACATAGAAAACCCTAAAGCTCCACCAGAAAATTACTAGAGCTAATCAATGACTATAGTAAAGTTGCAGGATATAAAATTAACACACAGAAATCCCTTGCATTCCTATATACTAACAATGAGAAAACAGAAAGAGAAATTAAGGAAATAATTCCATCCACCATTGCAACAAAAAGGATAAAATACTTAGGAATAAGTCTACCTATAGAAACAAAAGACCTATATATAGCAAACTATAAAGCACTGATGAAAAAAATCAAAGAGGACACAAATAGATGGAGAAATATACCATGTTCATGGATTGGAAGAATCAATATACTGAAAATGAGTATACTACCTAAAGCACTCTATACATTCAATGCAATCCTTATCAAGCTACCAATGGTATTTTTCAGAGACCTAGAACAAATGATTTCATAATTTGTATAGAAATACAAAAAACCTCAAATAGCCAAAGCACTCTTGAGAAAGAAGAATGGAACTGGAGGAACCAACCTGCCTGCCTTCAGACTATACTACAAAGCTACAGTCATCAAGACAGTATGGTATGGGCACAAAGACAGAAATATAGATCAATGGAACAAAACGGAAAGCCCAGAGATAAATCCATGCACCTATGGACAATTTATCTTTAACAAGGGAGGTAAGAATATACAATGGAGAAAAGACGATCTCTTTAACAACTGGTGCTGGGAAAACTGGTTGACTACTTGGTAAAGAATGAAACTAGAACACTTTCTAAGACCATACACAAAAATAAACTCAAAATGGATTAAAGATCTAAATGTAAGGCCAGAAACTATAAAACTCCTAGAGGAAAACAGGCAAAACACTCTCTGACATAAATCACAGCAGCATCCTCTATGACTCATCTTCCAGAGTAATGGAAATAAAAGCAAAAATAAACAAATGGGACCTAATTAAACTGAAAAGCTTTTGCACAGTGAAGGAAACCATAAGCAAGGTGAAAAAACAGCCTTCAGAATGGGAGAAAAGAATAGCAAACAAAGCAACTGACAAAGAATGGATCTCAAAAATGTACAAGCAGCTCCTGCAGCTCAATTCCAGAAAAATAAACGACCCAATCAAACAGTGGGCCAAAAAACTAAACAGACATTTCTCCAAAGAAGACATACTGATGGCTAACACAAGAAAAGATGCTCAAGATCACTTATTATCAGAGAAATTCAAATCAAAACCACAATGAGGTACCATCTCACGCTGGTCAGAATGTCTGCTATCCAAAAGTCTACAAACAGTAAATGCTAGAGAGGGTGCAGAGAAAAGGGAAGACTCTTACACTGTTTGTGGGAATGCAAACTAGTACAGCCACTATGGAGAATAGTGTGGAGATTCCTTAAAACACTGAAAATAAAACTGCAATATGACCCAGCAACCCACTGCTGGGCATACACACCGAGGAAAGCAGAATTGAGAGACACGTGCACCCCAATGTTCATTTCAGCACTGTTTATAATAGCCAGGACATGGAAGCAACCTAGGTGTCCATCAGCAGACAAATGTATAAGAAAGCAGTGGTACATATACATGATGGAATATTACTCAGCCATTAAAAGAATGCATTTGAATAAGTTCTAATGAGGTGGATGAAACTGGAGCCTATTATACAGAGTGAAGTAAGTCAAAAAGAAAAACACTAATACAGTATACTAACATATATATGGAATTTAGGAAGATGGTAACGATGACCCTATATGCGAAACTGCAAAAGAGACACAGATGTAAAGAACAGCCGTTTAGATTCTGTGGGAGATGGTGAGGGTGGGATGATTTGAGAGGATAGCATTGAAATGTGTATATTATCATATGTGAAGTGGATCAACGGTCCAGGTTTGATGAATGAGACAGGGTGCTCAGGGCTGGTGCACTGGGATGACCCGGGGGATGGGATGGGGAGTGAGGTGGGAGGGGGTTCTGGATAGGGGAATACATTTGCGATCGTGACTGATTCATGTCAATGTTTGGCAAAAACCACTACAATATTGTAAAGTAATTAGCATCCAATTAAGATAATTAAACTAATTTAAAAAAAAAAGAAAGAAAGTCTGTTTTGAAGATAAGGATGAGCAACTGTCTTCTCACAGGTCCATGCCCTGGAAGGTAAAGTTCCCTTCCTAGACACCAGGGTCCTGTCGTCTCGCTGTCTGTGTACTAGTTTGTCTCTTGAAACCCTGAAGGAGTGCAGCCTGTCATGCGTGATGTTTGCTCTTTGGTCAGACAAGGTATAAGACTGTATTGAAAAAGGTGCTTCAGGAGAGCAGTTCCTCAGAGTTATCTGACCATCTGTCTCTAGAGTATAATCCTCAGTTTGGCTAAAAAAAAATGCTTCCCTATTCCCATTATAGCTTGTTTATTGATTATTTTTTGGCTGCTTAAGTTTTTGATCACCAAGGACCCTGCGAAGTAGGGGGTGTGAAACTGGGGGCCCCACTCAGACCCTGCTCCCTCCCAGTCCTCTTACACTTCTCAACTCTCCATAGTCCGCACATGACCTGACACACTCCAGTGTGGGTGCACCCCAAGCCCAGCTGTGCCCCAACCAGGAGACGGGGAATTTAACATCTGATGCTAATTCAAGCAGCATAGCATTGAATAAGCATCGCACTTGCGTCCAGCCTTGCACAATCGGGTGGAAGAGGGTAAATGGGAAGGTGTCCTCCTTGTCTTCTTCTTCAAGGAGTCCTGTTTGCTGAGCACACAAGCAAGGAGGGAAATGGGATGTAAGAGGTAAGGAGCGCCAGTCTTCAGAAAGGACAACCATGGAGCGGGAAGTGGAGTGGTGAAGGGAGTTGGGTGGGTACTGGTGAAGGGTTGACTAGATTCTGAAATCTGTCAAGTAACCCCTAAGATAAGACTCTGGACACAGACCATCAAAACAGGACTTAAATGTAGTAGTTGACTCTTACATTAACTTTTTTTTTTTAATTGAAGTATAGTTGACTCATAGTACTGTAAAAATTTTTTTTTTCAAAATTCCAACTACACAGGGTGGAATAAAGTGGTTTAAGGTTTTCCAGTGGTCATGTATGGATGTGAGAGTTGGACTGTGAGGAAAGCTGAGGGCTAAATAATTAATGCTTTTGAACTGTGGTGTTGGAGAAGACTCTTGAGAGTCCCTTGGACTGCAAGGAGATCCAACCAGTCCATTCTGAAGATCAGCCCTGGGATTTCTTTGGAAGGAATGATGCTAAAGCTGAAGCTCCAGTACTTTGGCCACCTCATGCGAAGAGTTGACTCATTGGAAAAGACTTTGATGCTGGGTGGAATTGGGGGCAGGAGGAGAAGGGGACAACAGAGAATGAGATGGCTGGATGTCATCACTGACTTGATAGATGTGAGTCTGAGTGAACTCTGGGAGTTGTTGATGGACAAGGAGGCCTGACATGCTGCGATTCATGGGGTCACAAAGAGTTGGACACGACTGAGAGACTGAACTGAAGTGAACTGAACTGAACTGAACTGAAAGTGTTGTCGAGAGTTTAGACGCTGTCCAACTGTCACAGCAATTAGCCTCTAGGGGGCATAATGCCTCCAAAGAGAAATTGCAATTCTGCTTACCAGTTTTAAAACACTGCAATTCAGGGAGAGGAAAGATGGCGGAGGAATAGGATGGGAAGATCACTTTCTCCCTCACAAATTCCTCAAAAGAACATTTCAACGCCGAGCAAACTCCACAAAACAACTTCTGTAGGCTGGCAGAGGACATCAGGCAACCAGAAAAGCAGACCATTGTCTTCAAAAACAGGTCGGGAAAAATATAAAAGACGAAAAAGGAGACAAAGGAGGTGGGGAGGGAGCTCTGTCCCGGGAAGGGAAGCCCGTCCCGGGAAGGGAATTTTAAGAAGAGAGGTTTCCAAACACCAGGAAACACTCTCCCTGCTGAGTCTGTGGCGAGCCTTGGAAACACAGAGGGCAACATAACAGGAAGGAAAAATAGATAAATAATTAAAACCAACAGATTACAAGCCCAACAGTAACTCCCCCAGCGGAAAAGCAGCACAGATGCCTGCATCCGCCACTGGGAAGTGGGGCAGGGCAGGGATGCGCGGGAGGTGCGGGCTGCAGAGCTTTGTAAGAATCGGGCAGGAACGCCCCACGCGCAACCAGAACAATCTAACTTGGGCTGGCAAACCAGACTGTGGGATAGCTACCACGCGAAAAACTCGAACATAAGACACCGCCAGGACCGAGCACAGAACAAAGGACGGAACGGAAAAAGCTGGCTGCAGACCATTCCCCCTGGGGACAGGCAGCCAGAGCCGTAAGGACTGGAAAGGGGCAATTGCAGACCCGGAGAGACTTTACGTACCTAACTGCAAGCAGGCTCCTTTGCTAAGACTTCTGGGGGTGCTGGACAGTCACAGTCTGCCTCACGGGGTGCGCCAGCGTCCACCCAGAGAGCTGAGCGGCAGCGGCAGAAAAGGTGACAAGCCGCGGCGATTGTGCTCGCCAAACTCCTGAGCTACTCGGACCTGGGAAGGGCACAAAGCACAGTCCCAGCCGAATCTGTGCCTCTGAGGGCTGCCTGAGCACCGAACCTGAGCGGCTTGGACCGGGGAAGTGCACGCAGCCTAAGGCCCCAGACGGTTCCCGGCTGAGCATCGTAGAGCCAGAGCGGTTTGTGCGCCGCGAGAAAGGACAGGTCAAGTGGGGCTGAGATGCGGTGTGCACACGACAGTGCTGTTTGTTTGCAGCATCCCCCTCCCCACAGCGTGACTGAACTAGTGAGCCTAAAAAACCAGCAAACAGAAGTTAAACAGAGGGAACCACCTTGGAAGTGAGCCCACACGGCCCATAACATCAGAGAAGGGCTAGATATATTTTTAATATTTTTAAAATCATTCCTTTTTTTTTTTTTTGCTTTTTGCTTTTTTGTTTTTTTTTCTTTTTTTCTAGCTTTTTTAAAATTGTTAAGTCTTCTATTTCTCCTCTAATTTTTATTTCTATAACCTATTATTACTATTTTTTTTTTAAAGGCAAACATCATATATACTTTGGATGGTTGTTGGTGTGTTTTTTTTCTTTTGTTTGTTTGTTTTTTAATAATTTTTTTTCTTTCTTCCTTTTTCCTTCTGCTTTTCTTTAATATTGTATCTTTGAAAATCCAACCTCTACTCCAGATTTTTAATCTTTGCTCTTAGGTTTTTGTTGTCAATTTTGTACATTTAAAAACCCAAACTTCACTACCAAGTTTACCTGAGAGCGAGATTACTGGCTTGACCACTCTCTCCTCCTCTGGACTCTCCTTTTTCTCCACCAGGTGGCCTCTGTCTCTTTTTCTCCCCCATCTCTTCTCTATCCAACTCTGTGAATCTCTGTGTGTTCCAGACGGTAGAGAACACCTAAGGAACTGGTTACTGGCAGGATTTGTCTCTCTCCTACTCATTCCTCTCTCTTATCCTCTGGTCACCTCTGTCTACTTCCTCCTCTCCTCTTCCCGTATAACTCTGTAAATACCTCTGAGTGGTCCAGACTATAGAGCGCACATAAGGAAGTGACTACTGGCTAGCTTGCTCTCTCCTCTCTTGATCTCACCGCATCTTATTCCAGTCACCTCTAACTACCCCCTCCATCTTCTCTTCTCCTTGTAACTCAGTGAACCTCTCTGAGTGTCCCTCAATGTGGAGAAACTTTTCATCTTTAACCTAGATATTTTATCATCGGTGCTGTATAGATGAAGAAGTCTAGAGGCTACTGTAAAAATAAAACTGAAAACCAGAAGCAGGAAGCTTAAATCCAAAAGCCTGAAAACATTAGAGAACTCTTGAATTCAGGGAACATTAAGCAATAGGAGCTCATCAAATGCCTTCATACCTACACCGAAACCAAGCTCCACCCAAGGGCCAACAAGTTCCAAAACAAGACATACACGCAAATTCTCCAGCAACACAGGAACACTCCCCTGAGCTTCAATATACAGGCAGCTCAAAATTATCCCAAAACCTTTGATGTCTCATAACCCATTATGGGTCACTCCACTGCACTCCAGAGAGAAGAAACCCAGCTCCACTCACCAAAACTCCAACACAAGCCTCCCTAGCCAGGAAACCTTGACAAGCCACTGGTAGAACCCCACCCAAAAGTGAGGAAGCTCCATAATAAAGAGAACTCCACAAATTACCAGAATATAGAAAGGCCACCCCAAACGCAGCAATATAACCAAGATGAAGAGACAGAGGAATACTCAGCAGGTAAAGGAACAGGAGAGTTGCCCACCAAAACCAAACAAAAGAGGAAGAAGTAGGGAATCTACCGGAGAAGGAATTCCGAATATTGATAGTGAAAATGATCCAAAATCTTGAAATCACAATGGAAACACAGATAAATAGCCTAGAGACAAGGATTGAGAAGATGCAAGAAAGGTTTAACAAGGACCTAGAAGAAATAAAAAGAGTAAAAATATAATGAATAACACAATAAATGAGATCAGAAACACTCTGGAGGCAACAAATAGTAGAATAACGGAGGCAGAAGATAGGATTAGTGAAATAGAAGATAGAATGGTAGAAATAAATGAATCAGAGAGGAAACAAGAAAAACGAATTAAAAGAAACAAGGACAATCTCAGAGACCTCCAGGACAATATGAAACGCTCCAACATTCGAATTATAGGAGTCCCAGAAGAAGAAGACAGAAAGAAAGATCATGAGAAAATCCTTGAGGAGATAATAGTTGAAAACTTCCCTAAAATGGGGAAGGAAATAATCACCCAAGTCCAAGAAACACAGAGAGTTCCAAATAGGATAAACCCAAGGCGAAACACCCCAAGACACATATTAATCAAAATGAACAAAGATCAAACACAAAGAATAAATATAAAAGCAGCAAGGGAAAAACAACAAATAACACACAAGGGGATTCCATAAGGATAACAGCTGATCTTTCAATAGAAACTCTTCAGGCCAGGAGGGAATGGCAAGACATACTTAAAGTGA
>NW_017213546.1:0-15527 GCF_001704415.2 Capra hircus | reverse complement strand
AAAAAAAAAAAAAAAAACCAACTTGATTTACCAGGTGCTGCGACAGTTGGAATCCACAGCACCTGGGCTGATTAGCCCTGCCAGCCCAGGAATGTTCAGAACCACCACATGGGCCTTGAATCAGGAAAAAGAAACTAGTGTTGTTCCACAGTGCCGAGGGGCAGAAAATAGGGACAAAACTTTAATCAACTCAAATCCAAACTGATTTAGAGATAAAAAGAGTTTTCAAAGCAGCTTAAAAGCCAATGTGGAGTTCAAAACTTAAAATTTGGCTTCCAAATAAAGCATCTCAGAATAGATTTCTTTTTTTTTTTTTTTAGAACTCAAAGTGTATTTCCCACTTTCATTAAAGTAGCCTTACCTTAAAGCAAGGTCATTTCTCCCACCTTACCTAAGTATGTGCTCATCCCTTCTGTATTCTCAAACTCATACTTTCAACTGATCTAAACCTTCCTGCCTCCTAAGACCAAAGCCCTTTCTCCAGATTTTCTTCATTCTTCAAACTGTTTGCAATTAAAGAAGAAAGAGGAAAATTAACCATCTCCAGGTTGATAGAGCTAAGTACATAGAAATAAAATGACAAATTTATCCTCAAGGAGCTTTGCGATGGCAGAAACCCAGGTGTAATAAGGGCTATAATTCATTCAGTAAATATTACTAATCACAATGGGCTACAGCCATAAACAGGACAACTCTGTCTTTGTCCTTAAGGAGCTTAGAGCCTTCTGGGGGTGTCAAACGGCAATTGTAATATATATGATTAAACACTGTGATGTGGGAACTACCAGAAATGGTTCAGAGAGTTAGTTATAGCTACTGAAGATCTGAAGTGAAGAAGGAGATGGAAGGAAGAACAGAGGGTGTCAAACCAGAAGAACCAGCATATTCAAAGACTCAGGCACATAAATGTTACAACATATTAGGCTTCTGAGGGAGGTCATGTATACACAGATAGGAATGAGGTTAGGAGCCAGGGATCAGAGACCAGAGGCATTTGCAAATCAGAATTTGCATTGTCTGAAAAGCAATGAAGAGGACTTCAAAGCATTTTAAACAAGTACTTGATTCAGACTCGATTTGCAGCATACTAAGCACTGGTGGCTCAGAGGTTAAAGCGTCTGCCTGCAAGGTGGAGACCCGGTTCAATCCTGGTCGGCAAGATCCCCTGGAGAAGGAATGGCAACCCACTCCAGTATTCTTGCCTGGAGAATCCCATGGATGGTGGAGCCTGGTAGGTTACAGTCCACAGGTCACAAAGAGTCAGACACGACTGAGCGACTTCACTTTCACTTTCACTTTCACCACTTCCAAGTAGCACTAGTGGTAAAGAACCTGCTTGCCAATTCAGGAGACATAAGAGATGTGGGTCAATCCCTGGGGTCAGGAACATCCCTGGAGGAGCGCATGGCAACCCACTCCAGTATTCTAGCCTGGAGAATCCCAGGGACAGAGGAACCTGGCAGGCTACGGTCCATAGGATCACAAAGAATCAGACACGACTGAAGTAACTTAGCAACAAATACGTACATGATTCAGATTTTATTTGCATTATAATAAAGGTATCAAGGGCTCCCCAGGTGGTTCAGTGGTAAAGATTCTGCCTGCCAACGAGAGAGACACAGGTTTGATCCCTGGTTGGGAAAATTCCCTGGAGAAGGCAATGGCAACCCACTCCAGTATTCTTGCCTGGGAAATCCCATGAACAGAGGAGCCTGGTGGCTACAGTCTATAGGTCCCAAAGAGTTGGTTTTGGGGGCTTTCCTGTAGTTCAGACTGTAAAGAAGCCGCCTACAATGCAGGAGTTACGGATTTGATCCCTGGGTCGGGAGGATGGCTGGAGACCAAAAGGTATAACCTAATGTGTGTATTCGTTGGTTAGTTTGAGACTGTATTACGAAATATTTAATTTATAATGAAAAGTATAAATCATAATATAACAATCATTTTTTTAAGACATGACAAAATGGAATTAATTTTAGAGTCCACAGCATGTGAGAAGAAATAGTGAGAAATAAATTTGTTTGACTCAAATAAGAATAGTGAGTAATAAACTTACAGGTGAACTTGAATGCTGCCCTAAGACATAGGGGAACCACTGACCAGATGGCTAAATGACACAACTAATTTCCACCATAAATCACAGTTTTGAAAACTCCATTCCTCCTACCCCCTCTCTCCCTTTTGATGATCTTCATAAACAATACAGCTTGGAAACAAGGGCAGTAGATAAGAAAAACAGATAATCTAAGATTGGCTCACTGGGTACACGTTCATCATTGCCATCAACACTACTAATCTGTTGACTTATGGCAGGCAGAGCTGAATTTCTGGATTTTCAGCTCGCATTAAAAGCAAGGAGATGTCCCCTGAGGGTTTTGTCCTGGCCCATCCTAGCTCCCATGGAGCCCCGGTTGAGTCACCACTGGGACAGGTGCAAAGGGCAGGGGCATAAGCTATGGGAGATGAATGGAATGAGGCTGCTGCTTTTGTGATTTTTATAAGCCATTCACATTTCTTTTTGTTTGGCCACCATTGAGGGTGCTTGTGCTTTTTAGCATATCCAGGAAAAACCTCTTTGATGTCACTTTACATTAGCATATGCTTTGTAGTCATTTGCAGTCAGTTGGCAAGGCTAGATAGGCGCCTAAATTGAGACATTTTTCTCATAAAAGTGTGTTATCCTTATTCTCTATTATTCTCCACCAGTGAGACACAAAGAAGAGAGATGAGTAGAACTTGTTAACAATGGACATCAGAATCACCAATGTGTTTTGTGTACCTACTATGTGCCAGCACCATGCTGAGTTTTTACAGACTTAAAAGGATTAATCCTTTCAAGGGGAGTTTGAGGGAGGTCCTAGAATTATCCACATTTACATTTTGAGATGGCCAAATTGAAGCAAGACAGATATGGGCCACAGAAGATGATTTCTATGTTAGTTTTTCAGGTCCAAGATATCAGAATATGAGACACTAGTTGTGAAGTTAAATTTCATGTTGCACAAAAATAATTCACAGGGGTGGCCTGTGGGTTTCCACTTGCTTAGACTGGGGAATCTCTTGCAAACAGAGCTGTCTTCATTCAGTATTGGAGTCTTGCCTTTGCTGCTCTTCACCACGAAGGGAGCACCATGAAGTGACAAGATGTCAGTTCTTTCACAGCCATATTTAAGGCCATTTGTGAACAAGTACTTTAAGAAACTCACATCCAGAGATACATATGTGACTCTTTGAACAACCTAAGTAACCCCTCAGGAAAACAAAATATCAATAAGTAGGTTGAATATATCCGAAAATAAACCCAGATTTGAAATCTAGTCCTTAATGGAGAACCAAGGGCCTAATTTTCACATGTGTGTGTGCATTACTTCTGTTTTCTTGAACAGAAACCCCTAATTACATAAGAAAATAGGATGGATGCTTCTGAAAAAGAGAAGGCTTCAAAAAGTCCCATGCTTGGCATAAAAATCAAAACTGTCAGCTTGCACAATAGTTTACAGCAGGAATGGTTGAATATTGCCACATTTGGGTTCATGGAACATCTCAAGCTGTTTCTTGAACATTTAGGGTTTGGGCAAAACCAGAAAGAGTTTCACCAACCACTTTTTCCCTTAATTTGTAAACCCATGTTTAAAAGAAATGTAATCCATATGTTTCTGATTCATTTACACTTAGCTCATCAAAATTGTGTTTTATATGAATTACTTGATGCCCCAAATTCCTCTGAGCCTTTCAAGTCTTTCTCCTTAGAAACAAGAATTTGAATTTGGTTTGTTGTTGTTTTAAAGCCACTTGTTTTCCCTTTATAGTTGATTTATTCAACTTAGAAGGTTTGGAATTTGATGGGAAACAGAAATACATGGTTTAAGTGGGTTCTAAATTAGGTAGTCCACATTTGACTTCCATCTAATTTACCCGTCTGTTACAAGGTTTTCTTTTCTATTCATTGATTTTTCTGTAACTATATTGTATCTACTATGTGAGCAAGAATCCCTTAGAAGACATGGAGTAGTCATCATAATCAACAAGAGTCTGAAATGCACTACTTGGATGTAATCACAAAAACAACAGAATGATCTCTGTTCATTTCCAAGGCAAACCATTCAGTACCACAATAATCCACTGTTTTGCCCCAACCAATAATGTCAAAAAGCTGAAGTTGAATGGTTGTATGAAGACCTACAAGACCTTCTAGAACTAACACCCCAAAAAGATGTCCTTTTCATCGTAGGGGACTGGAATGCAAAAGTGGGAAGTCAAGAGATAATTGGAGAAACAGGCAAATTTGGCCTTGGAGTACAAAATGAACAGGGCAAAGGCTAACTGAGTTTTCCAAGAGAATGCCCCGGTCATAGCAAACACCCTCTTCCAACAACAAAAGAGATGACTCTACACATGGACATCACCAGATGGTCAACACTGAAACCAGATTGATTATATTCTTTGCAGCCAAAGATGAAGAAGCTCTATACAGTCAGCAAAAAAAAGACTTGGAGCTGACTGTGGCTCCAATCATGAACTTCTTATTGCCAAATTCAGCCTTAAATTAAGGAAAGTAGGGAAAACCACTAAACCATTCAGGTGTGACCTAAATCAAAATCCCTTACGATTATACAGTGAAAGTGACAAATAGATTCAAGATATTAGATCTGATAGACAGAGTGCCTGAAGAACTGTGGACGGAGGTTCCTGACATTATACAGGAGGCAATGATTAAGACCATCCCCAAGGAAAAGAAATGCAAAAAGGCAAAATGATTGTCTGAGGAGGCCTTACAAATAGTTGTGAAAAGAAGAGAAGCTAAAGGCAAAGGAGAAAATGAAAGATATCTCCATTTGAATGCAGAGTTCCAAAGAATAGCAAGGAGAGATAAGAAAGGCCTTCCTCAGTGATCAATGCAAAAATAGAGGAAAACAATAGAATGGGAAAGACTAGAGATTTCTTCAAGAAAATCAGAAATTCCAAGGGAACATTTCATGCAAAGATGGACACAAAAAAGGACAGAAATGGTATGGACCTAACAGAAGCCAGAAGATATTAAGAAAAGGTGGCAAGAATACACAGAAGAACTATACAAAAAAGATCTTCGTGACCCAGATGACCATGATGGTGTGATCACTCACCTAGAGCCAAATATCCTGGAATGTGAAGTCAAGGGGACCTTAAGAAGCATCACTACGAACAGAGCTAATGGAGGTGATGGGATTCCAGTTGAGCTAAAAGATGATGCTGTGAAAGTGCTGCATTCAATATGCCAGCAAATTTGGAAAACTCAGCAGTAGGCACAGGACTGGAAAAGGTTTTCATTTCAATTGCAAAGAAAGGCAATGCCAAAGGATGTTCCAACTACCACACAATTGCATTCATCTCACACGCTAGCAAAGTAATGCTCAAAATTCTCCAAACTATGCTTCAACAATATGTGAACCAAGAACTTCCAGATGTTCAAGCTGGATTTAGAAAAGGCGGAGAAACCAGACATTCAAATGCCAACATCTGTTGAATCATGGAAAAAGCAAAAGAGTTCCAGAAAAAACATCTACTTCTGCTTTATTGATTACGCCAAAGCCTTTGACTTTGTGGATCACAACAAACTATGGAAATTCCTTAAAGAGATGGAAAATTCTTAAATACCAGACCACCTTACCTGCCTGAGAAATCTGTATGCAGGACAAGAAGCAACAGTTAGAACTGGACATGGGGGGCGCGCAGCTCTGCAGCGTGGCGAAAAAAAAAAAAAAGAACTGGACATGGAACAACAGACTGGTTCCAAATTGGAAAGGAGTACATCAAGGCTGTACATTGTCACCCTGCTTATTTAACCTATATGCAGAGTACCTCATGCGAAATGCTGGCTGGATGAAGCACAAGCTGGCATCAAGGTTGCAGGGAGAAATATCAATAACCTCAGATATTCAGATGACACCACCCTTATGGCAGAAAGGATGAACTAAAGAGCATCTTGATGAAAGTGAAAGAGGAGCGTGAAAAAGCTGGCTTAAAACTCAGCATTCAAAAAACTAAGATCATAGCATTTGGTCCCATCACTTCATGGCAAACAGATGGGGAAACAATGGAAACAGTGACAGACTTTATTTTCTTTGGCTCCAAAAGCACTGAAGATGGTGACTGCAGCCATGAAGTTAAAAGATACTTGCTCCTTGGAAGAAAAGCTATGACCAAACTAGATAGCATATTAAAAAGCAGAGACAATACTTTCCCAACAAAGGTTCATCTAGTCAAAGCTGTGTTTTTCCAGTAGTCATATATGGATTTGAGAGTGGACCATAAAGAAGGCTGAGCACCAAAGAATTGATGCTTTTGAACTGTGGTGTTGGAGAAGACTCTTGAGAGTTCCCTGGACTGCAAGGAAATCCAACCAGTCAATCCTAAAGGAAATCAATTCTGAATATTCATAGGAAGGATTGATGTTGAAGCTGAAACTCCAATACTTTGGCCACCTGATGTGAAGAACGGACTCATTGGAAAAGATCCTGATGGTTGGAAAGATTGAAGCAGGAGAAGGGGACGACAGAGGATGAGATGGCTGGATGGCATCACCGACTGGACGGACATGAGTTTGAGTAAACTCCAGGAATTGGTGATGGACAGGGAGGCCTGGCATGCTGCAGTCCATGGGGTCGCAAAGAGTCAGACATGGCTGAGCGACTGAACTGAACTGAACCTATGCCAATTATTTTTATCTTCGAAAAATTGAGTTTTTGAGCTTCATGTAAAGTTGCAGTGAAACATTCCAAAAACTTCCTGATCCATACTGAGAAAGACAAAAGCATTTCCTGATGTCCAGAACTGATATGAAACTCACAGCCAGGCTCATTTTGTTTTCTGTTGGACTTAAACAATTTTACAGAATATGAAGCTCAGACAGTATTGCTCTGAGACCACGATAAAATGAGACAAAAGAAGGCCACTTCATAATTTTGTCTACAAAACCGACACGAACAAGGTCAGTGTGCAACTCACAAAACAGGAAAATTTCCCATCTTTTGCTGAACACATGACAAATAGTTCTTTACTCAGTGATAGAATCGACCTCACTTTCTGATAGCTTATAACCTAGAACAAATCCTCGCTTCCTTAGACCCTCCCTAAGTCACCCAATCAAAGCCCAAATCCTGTAATATTCTAATATAGTTCTGCTGAGACACTGTGTTGTCCCTTATGATGTGTTTTCATCCTCCCTCCAATGAATGGTAAACCCCAACAGGTGTGTTCCTGTTACTGAATGCAAATCCATGTGCCTGACACACAGTGAGTCCAAGCAACACAAAATGTCAGAGCTTGGAGCAGGGAAACATTTATTGCAGGGCCCAGGAGACAGGTGGCTCATGCCCCCCAAACTCCAAAACCCCAGGAGTGTTTCCGCAAAGCAAGGTAAGGGAGGGAGTGGTCAGTTATGGCAAACTTCTTGGTGTCAGAATTCTTTGTTTTTGCAACTGTCCAGGTTGGTCAGGTGACAATGTTCCTGAAAACCTCTAACAAGACAGATGTTATTCTCTGTTTTGCTATTTTTTATCTCTATATGAATGGACTCTTAAAGATCAGTGCCCTGAGAATGGGATATCTCGTATATTTCAGGCTCTAGGCAACATACTTTTACAGAAGGTGCAGAGCCAGCATGACTAAGCACAGCCAACAGAGGCACAAAGGTTAAAGGAAAAAGGAGCAGAGCTAACATGGAGTTAGATTTGTTCTTTCCTGCTACATTTGTGGTATTCTTTGGCCTCATATGGGCCTTCCCAGGTGGCTCAGATGATAAAGAATGTGCCTGCAACTCGGGAGACCCAGGTTCGATCCATGGGTTGGGAAGGTCCCCTGGAGAAGGGAATGGCAACTCCCTCCAGTATTCTTGCCTAGAGAATTCCATGGACAGAGGAGCCTGATGGGCTGCAGTTCATGGGGTCACAAAGATTCAGACACAACTGAGCGACGAACACTTGGCCTCATATAAAAACGATGCCCCCTATTTCCTCTGTTCACCTCCAAACTCACCTACTCTAAAGATCTTAAAGGTATCTCATGCCAGAAAGGAAAACAAGAAGGGAATCTGAGAAATGTCTGGACTCTGAGAATGGGGTGGCAGAAAAACGGAAGCAGCAAGAGACCCTTGTATTCATGGTGATCAGAAAAGCCTAAGTTTTTGTCTCAGGATCGGGTTTTCAGTTCTGCTACTGTGTAATCTTGGACAAGTTTACTTCAACCTAAGGAAGCTTCTGTTCATGGATGTGGGGAGATCGAAGAGGATCCTCCCTCGGTGGGCCTTGGTAAAGACACAAAGAAGAAACTGAGATCTTACCCGTTGCTGAAACAAGTTTACTGAAGAAAGAATAGAAAGAGCAGAAAGAACAGAAAGAGAAATGTCGAGTGAGAGGTGGGCCAAGCCAAAGGACGTACTGGCACCAGAGTGATGGAGGTGGGGGTGGGGTGGGGTGGTTGTTAAAGACCTGGCTTTTACTGTTAATTTAAGTGGGCGTGGGCTGACAGCTTTGATTGCCAGTTGCAAGTTACATAACAACAGGTTGTCTTTCCCATAATTCAGCCTGTTATAATCAGATGCATGTGTATATAGACTATTTATGAATCCTTAACAGGACTGGAAAAGGTCAGTTTTCATTCCAATTCCCAAAGAAAGACAATGTCAAAAATGCTCAAACTACTGCACAATTGCATTCATCTCACACGCTAATAAAGTAATGCTCAAAATTCTCCAAGCCAGACTTCAGCAATTCGTGAACCATGAACTTCCAGATGTTCAAACTGGTTTTAGAAAAGGCAGAGGAACCAGAGATCAAATTGCCAACATCCGCTGGATCATTGAAAAAGCAAGAGAGTTCCAGAAAAACATCTATTTCTGCTTTATTGACTATGCCAAAGCCTTTGACTATGTGGATCACAATAAACTGTGGAAAATTCTGAGAGAGATGGGAATACCAGAGCACCTGGCCTGCCTCTTGAGAAACCTATATGCAGGTCAGGAAGCAACAGTTAGAACTGGACATGGAACAACAGACTGGCTCCAAATAGGAAAAGGAGTATGTCAAGCCTGTATACTGTCACCCTGCTTATTTAACTTATATGCAGAGTACATCATGAGAAACGCTGGGCTGGAAGAAACACAAGCTGGAATCAAGATTGCTGGGAGAAATATCAATCACCTCAGATATGCAGATGACACCACTCTTATGGCAGAAAGTGAACAGGAACCTCTTGATGAAAGTGAAAGTGGAAAGTGAAAAAGTTGGCTTAAAGCTCAACATTCAGAAAACGAAGATTATGGCATCTGGTCCCATCACTTCATGGCAGATAGATGGGGAAACAGTGGAAACAGTGTCAGACTTTATTTTGGGGGGCTCCAAAATCACTACACATGGTGATTGCAGCCATGAAATTAAAAGATGCTTACTCCTTGGAAGAAAAGTTCTGACCAACCTAGATAGCATGTTGAAAAGCAGAGACATTACTTTGCCAACAAAGGTCCATCCAGTCAAGGCTATGGTTTTTCCAGTGGTCATGTTATGGATGTGAGAGTTGGACTGTGAAGAAAGCTGAGCCGCAGAAGAATTGATGCTTTTGAACTGTGGTGTTAGAGAAGACTCTTGAGAGTCCCTTGGACTGCAAGGAGATCCAACCAGTCCATTCTGGAGGAGATCAGCCCTGGGATTTCTTTGAAGGGAATGATGCTGAAGCTGAAAACTCCAGTACTTTGGGCACCTCATGTGAAGAGTTGACTCATTGGGAAAGACTGATGCTGGGAGAGATTGGGGCAGGAGGAGAAGGGGACGACAGAGGATGAGATGGCTGGATGGCATCACTGACTCGATGGACGTGAGTCTGAGTGAACTCCGGGAGTTGGTGATGGACAGAGAGGCCTAGCATGCTGCGATTCATGGGGTCGCAAAGAGTCGGACACGACTGAGCGACTGAACTGAACTGAATAGTCTCCCGGCTGCCTAAGGTCACTTGAGGACACAACTTTGCGTCAATGGCCACGCACAGGAGCTGGAGAAGCCCACTGGTTAGTTTGTATCTACTGGCTGCCTAGGGCGCAGGCGCAGGAGTTGGACCCGTCTCTCTGATTATTTTGTAGCGCATCTGTGAGTTCTCCTGTGCCGCATTGGGGCGTGTCTGGGGTGGGGTTTAGCAATCAGCTTGCATCCTCTTCGCCAGGCCACCCCTCAGGCCTAACTTCCTACCTAACACTTCCATTCCTTATTGATTAAGTAGGAATAATCAACCTTATGAAGGGAAAATGAGATATGCACAGAATGCCTATGTCAGTTATCTGATAGGTTGAAGTGAAGTCGCTCAGTCGTGTCCGACTCTTTGCGACCCCATGGACTCCTCCGTCCATGGATTTTCCAGGCAAGAGTACTGGAGTGCGTTGCCATTTCCTTCTCCAGGGAATCTTCCCTACCCAGGGATCGAACCGGGGTCTACCGTTTTGTGGGCAGATGCTTTATCCTCTAAGCCACCAGGGAAGCTTCTAAGGTTATCTCCTCCTATCTCTCAGGTTGCCAAATTTAGCAAATAAAAACACAGAATACCTGAGTGTTCTGCATTTTATCTGACAGTCTTATTCCTACACCTTCCACACATGGTGGGACCAGAAGTACATAAAGGTACCAAAGTATATCAGGTGCTGCCTACAAAACAAAACTAGAAATACCCATCTCTGAATTCACAGAAAATCTGTCCTCTCTGAAAGCTAATTGCAAAGTAAGAAAAATGAGAGTATTACTAGACTCAAAACACATGTTGAATGTTGATGAGAGTAGAAACTAAACTTTTATGAAGAAATTGAAATCTAAAAGATCAGTCTCTAAATGAGGTCCATGATTCGCAACTGACTTGAAAACATGAAAAAAAAAAAACAAAAACCTAAGATCCATGATTCTTAACTATGACTGCAAAATTGTCTTACCTTTTGAATAACAGTGTTTATTCAGAATTTGTTATGTTTCGAATAATAATATTCTACCTTTTGAATAACAACCTATACATTTTTACAAGTGAGAAACTATACATTTTATAAGCGAGAAACTACAATGCAGTTTATTATATTTTCATTTGTGTTTTCTAGGAGAAAATTGCTCCACAAGATCAGATAAACAGACATCGACAAGGCCACCCCCAGATTATAAAGACCAAAGAGAAATGTGGGCAACATGCAACCAACTGCCTCAGTATTCTGGTAAGTGCTCTTAAAAATTAATAAAAATCCTAACTGTGAAAGAAGAACACTGTTCAGTGGTTAGTATTCCCTCCTTTCCTGTTTCATATTTAATTGTAACATCTTTATTAGACTCCTTCTCTAGCTCCCATTTAACTTTCAATCAGGACCAATTGGACTATTTTTTAGTTCAAGCATCAGTTTTTCCAACTTATTTTTGTTCCTCGTTCATTGTTTTCTCTGCTCTTGGGATTACCTCTGAGAGTCTGAAAAGCGTAAATATTTTCTAAATGCTAGGTTCAACCATTTTTCTCCCAACAGCGTATTTTGACCCAGACAGTGTAAGATAAGCATATGTTTCACCCTCATGGTCCCATTTGTAACTTGCATAGAGTCCAATCTTTCTGTCTCCACTTTGGGCTCATCTTCTTAAGACAAATAGCCCTATAACCAAAAAATAATCGAAAAGCAAATTATGTCTTTAGGAAGTATCTCAAAAATACCAAAAGTGGATTACATGTAAAATATAAAGCAAGGAACTTCCCTGGTGGTGCAGTGGTTAAGGCCCCTAGTTCCCAATGTGTGCGGCCCAGGTTTGATCCCTGGTCATTTCAGTTCAGTTGCTCAGTCGTGTCCGACTCTTTGCCACCCCATGAATCACAGCACGCCAGGCCTCCCTGTTCACCAACTCCCGGAGTTCACTCAGACTCACGTCCATCGAGTCAGTGATGCCATCCAGCCATCTCATCCTCTGTCGTCCCCTTCTCCTCCTGCCCCCAACCCCTCCAAGCATCAGAGTCTTTTCCAGTGAGTCAACTCTTCGCATAGAGGTGGCCAAAGTACTGGAGTTTCAGCATTAGCACCATTCCTTCCAAAAAAATCCCAGGGCTGATCTCCTTCAGAATGGACTGGTTGGATCTCCTTGCAGTCCAAGGGACTCTCAAGAGTCTTCTCCAACACCACAGTTCAAAACCATCAATTCTTCTGTGCTCAGCTTTCTTCACACATGACCACTGGAAAAACCATAGCCTTGACTAGACGGACGTTTGTTGGCAAAATAATGTCTCTGCTTTTCAACATGCTATCTAGGTTGGTCAGAACTTTTCTTCCAAGGAGTAATAATCTTTTAATTTCATGGCTGCAATCACCATGTGCAGTGATTTTGGAGCCCCCCAAAATAAAGTCTGACACTGTCTCCCCATCTATTTCCCATGAGGTGATGGGACCAGATGCCATGATCTTTGTTTTCTGAATGTTGAGCTTTAAGCCAACTTTTTCACTCTCCTCTTTCACTTTCATCAAGAGGCTTTTTAGTTCCTCTTTGCTTTCTGCCATAAGGGTGGTGTCATTTGCATATCTGAGGTTATTGATATCTCTCCCAGCAATCTTGATTCCAGCTTGTGCTTCTTCTAGCCCAGTGTTTTTCATGATGTACTCTGCATATAAGTTAAATAAGCAAGGTTTCTTGGTCTCATCACAGCACTGTTTATAATGGCCAGGACATGGAAGCACCTACATGTCCGTCAGCAGATGAATGAATAAGAAAGCTGTGGTACATATACACAATGGAGTATTACTCAGCCATTAAAAAGAATACATTTGAATCCATTCTAATGAGGTGGATGAAACTGGAGCCGATTATACAGAGTGAAGTAAGCCAGAAAGAAAAACACCAATACAGTATACTAACACATATATATGGAATTTAGAAAGATGGTAACGATAACCCTGTATGCAAGACAGCAAAAGAGACACAGATGTATAGAACAGTCTTTTGGACTCAGAGGGAGAGGGAGAGGGTGGGATGATTTGAGAGAATGGCACTGAAACATGTATAATGTCATATAAGAAATGAATCACCAGTCTAGGTTCGATGCAGGATACAGGATGCTTGGGGCTGGTGCACTGGGATGACCCAGAGAGATGGTATGGGGAGGGAGGTGGGAGAGGAGTTCATGATTGGGAACACATGTACACCCGTGGTGGATTTGTGTTGATGTATGGCAAAACCAATACAGTATTCTAAAGTAAAATAAAGTAAAATTTTTAAAAAAGTTAAATAAGCAGGGTGACAATATACAGCCTTGACGTACTCCTTTTCCTATTTGGAGCCAGTCTGTTGTTCCATGTCCAGTTCTAACTGTTGCTTCCTGACCTGCATATAGGTTTCTCAAGAGGCAGGTCAGGTGCTCTGGTATTCCCATCTCTTTCAGAATTTTCCACAGTTTATTGTGATCCACACAGTCAAAGGCTTTGGCATAGTCAATAAAGCAGAAATAGATGTTTCTCTGGAACTCTCTTGCTTTTTCAATGATCCAGCGGATGTTGGCAATTTGATCTCTGGTTCCTCTGCCTTTTCTAAAACCAGCTTGAACATCAGGGAGTTCACAGTTCACGAATTGCTGAAGCCTGGCTTGGAGAATTTTGAGCATTAGTTTACCAGCATGTAAGATGAGTGCAGTTGTGCGGTAGTTTGAGCATTCTTTGGCATTGCCTTTCTTTGGGATTGGAATGAAAACGGACCTTTTCTGTTCCTGTGGCCACTGCTGAGTTTTCCAAATTTGCTGGCATATTGAATGCAGCACTTTCACAGCATCATCTTTCAGGATTTGAAATAACTCCACTGGAATTCCATCACCTCCACTAGCTTTGTGCGTAGTGATGCTTTCTAAGGCCCACTTGACTTCACATTCCAGGATGTCTGGCTCTAGGTGAGTGATCACATCATTGTGATTATCTTGGTTGTGAAGATCTTTTTTGTACAGTTCTTCTGTGTATTCTTGCCACCTCTTCTTAATCTCTTCTGCTTTGTTAGGTCCATACCATTTCTGTCCTTTATCGAGCCCATCTTTGCATGAAGTGCTCCCTTGGTATCTCTAATTTTCTTGAAGAGATCTCTAGTCTTTCCCATTCTATTGTTTTCCTCTATTTCTTTCCATTGATCGCTGAGGAAGGATTTCTTATCTCTTCTTGCTATTCTTTGGAACTCTGCATTCAGATGCTTATATCTTTCCTTTTCTGCTTTTGCTTCTCTTGTTTTCCAGCTATTTGTAAGGCCTCCTCAGACAGCCATTTTGCTTTTTTCCATTTCTTTTCCATGGGGATGGTCTTGATCCCTGTCTCCTGTACAGTGTCACGATCCTCCGTCCATAGTTCATCAGGCACTCTATCTATCAGATCCAGTCCCTTAAATCTATTTCTTATTTCCCCTGTATAATCATAAGGGATTTGATTTAGGTCATACCTGAATGGTCTAGTGGTTTTCCCTACTTTCTTCAATTTAAGTCTGAATTTGGCAATAAGAATTCATGATCTGAGCCACAGTCAGCTCCTGGTCTTGTTTTTGTTGACAGTATAGAGCTTCTCCATCTTTGGCTGCAAAGAATATAATCAATCTGATTTCATTGTTGACCATCTGGTGATGTTCATGTGTAGAGTCTTCTCTTGTGTTGTTGGAAGAGGGTGTTTGCTATGACCAGTGCACTTTCTTGGCAAAACTCTATTAGTCTTTGCCCTGCTTCATTCTGTATTCCAAGGCCTAATTTGCCTGTTACTCCTGGTGTTTCTTGACTTCCTACTTTTGCATTCCAGTCCCCTAAGATGAAAAGGATATCTTTTTTGGGTGTTAGTTCTAAAAGGTCTTGTAGGTCTTCATAAAACCATTCAACTTAAGCTTCTTCAGCATTATTGATTGGGGCATAGACTTGGATTACTGTGATATTGAATAGTTTGCCTTGGAAACGAACAGAGATCATTCTGTCGTTTTTGAGATTGCATCAAGCACTGCATTTCAGACTCTGGTTGACCATGATGACAACTCCATTTTTTTCTAAGAGATTCCTGCCCGCAGTAGTAGATATAATAGTCATCTGAGTTAAATTCACCATTCCAGTCCATTTTAGTTCGCTGATTCCTAGAATGTCGACGTTCACCCTTGCCATCTCCTGTTTGACCACTTCCAATTTGCCTTGATTCATGGACCTGACATTCCAGATTCCTATGCAATACTGTTTCTTTACAGCATCAGACCTTGCTTCTATCACCAGTCACATCCACAACTAAGTGTTGGTTTTGCTTTGGCTCCATCCCTTCATCTTTCTGGAGTTATTTCTCCACTCATCTCCAGTAGCATATTGGCCATCTACTGACCTGGGGAGTTCCTCTCTCAGTATCCTATCATTTTGCCTTTTCATACTGTTCATGGGGTTCTCAAGGCAAGAATACTGAAGTGGTTTTGCCATTCCCTTCTCCAGTGGACCACATTCTGTCAGACCTCTCCACCATGACCCACCCATCTTGGGTGGCCCCCATGGGCATGGCTTAGTTTTCGTTTGAG
>NW_017213545.1:0-15528 GCF_001704415.2 Capra hircus | reverse complement strand
GCTCTCGACTTTCGACGGGAGACTTCAGGGACCCGCTCTGGTGGCCTCAGGAAAGGCCAGTCCCCGTGGCAAGTTGCTCGGGGGCCTCTCGGGATTCCTCTCCCGTCGATGCTGGCGGGCCTAAGACATTGTGTGGAGTCAGTGCCGGAACCTGAGAATTCCTCTCCAGTGCTGACATGGATCTTGGGGTATTTCTCGGAGTCTCCCCAGGGGGAGTCAGTCCTCGTCTCGAGTGGGGCATGCACGTGCGCTTTCCTCGCGAGCTGTAGCAGCAGTGTCGTGCTTCGCTTCGCCGTGGATCAAGCGGATCTGTGCTTTCCTCGACGGCTTTCCCAAGAGGCTTTCCCACGAGGCTTTCCCAGGGCTGTACCACGTGCCACCGTGTGTGTGTCGATCCTCGCTTGAAAGTCGAGGCAGTGCAGGGAAAACAGGTTTCCTGGAATGGACTGAGACATCTGGGGGACTCTGGGAATGGTGGCACGACCCTGGAGTTCCTCTCGCGCTTTCCTGTGGAGAGCGCCTCCTCTTGAGATGCGACGGGAACGCCGGGAATTCTTTTCCCGACCACGCAGGGAAAGGATCCCTCCGCTCGAGGTAGAGGCGGAAACGGGGCTGCTCTGGATTTGGGCGGGACTTCGTGCTTCCTCTCGAGTGGAGACGGGTATGTCGGGGAACTTCTTGAGTTGCAGCAAGGGTGTGAAGGACCCTTTGGAAGTTCGAGAGGTTTAGGTGTGATTAGCCTCGAGACGCCTCAGCGGAAATGGGCCTCATCTCGCCTGGAGGGAGAACCTCCTGGATTTTCTCGAGTTGCGGCAGGTGCTCTCGACTTACGACGGGACCTCAGGGACCCGCTCTGGTGGCCTCAGGAAAGGCCAGTCCCCATGCAGTTGCACGGGGGCCTCTCGGGATTCCTCTCCCGTCGATGCCGGCCCTACCTTGTGTGGAGTCTGGCCGGATCCTGAGAGATTCCTCTCCAGTGCTGACATGGATCTTGGGGTACTTCTGGAGTCTCCCAGGGGAGTCAGTCCTCTTCGCGAGTGGGATATGCACGTGGGCTTTCCTCCGAGCTGTAGCAGCAGTGTCACGCTTCCCTTCGCGTGGATCATGGGATCTGTGGCTTTCCCTCGAGGCTTTCTCAGGAGACTTTCCCACGAGGCTTTCCCACAGGGTTGTCCCACATGCCACCGTGGTGTGAGTCGATCCTCAGAATGAAAGTCGAGGCAGTGCAGGGAAAAAAGTTTTCCGTGGAATGGACTGAGACATCTGGGGGACTCTGGGAACGGTGGCACGAACCTGGAGTTCCTCTCCCGTTTCCTGTGGAGAGCGCCTCCTCTTGAGATGCGACGGAAACTCCGGGAATACTTTCCCGACCACGCAGGGAACAGATCCCTCCTCTAGAGCTAGGAGGCGGAAAAGGGGCTCCTCTGTATGTGGCGGGACTCTCGTCCTTCTTCTCGAGTGGAGTCGGGTATGTCGGGGAACTTCTTGAGTTGCAGCAATGGTGTGAAGGACCCTTTGGAAGTTCCAGAGGTTAGGTGTGAATAGCCTCGAGACGCCTCAGCGGAAATGGGCCTCATCTCGCCTGGAGGGGAGAACCTCCTGGATTTTCTCGAGTTGCGGCGGGTGCTCTCCACTTCCGACGGGGACCACAGGGTCTCTCTCTGGTAGCCTCAGAAAGGCCAGTCCCCATGGGAGTTGCACGGGGGCCTCTCAGGATTCCTCTAACGTCGATGCTGGGGCCTAAGACCTTGTGTGGAGTCGGTGCCGGAACCTGAGGATTCCTCTCCAGTGCTGACATGGATCTTGGGGTACTTCTGGAGTTCTCCCCAGGGGTGTCAGTCCTCCTCTCGAGTGGGGGTATGCACGTGCGCTTTCCTCCCGAGCTGTAGCAGCAGTGTCTCGCTTCCATTCGCCTGGATCAAGGTATCTGTGGATTTCCCTCAAGTTTCCACCAGGCTTTCCCTTGAGGCTTTCCCACGAGGCTTTCCCACAGGGCTGTCCCACATGCAACCGTGGTGTGAGTCGATCCTCGGCTTGAAAGTCGAGGCAGTGCAGGGAAAACAGGTTTCCCTGGAATGGACGGAGACATCTGGGGGACTCAGGGAATGGTGGCACGACCCTGGAGTTCCTCTGGCCTTTCCTGTGGAGAGCGCCTCCTCTTGAGATGCGACGGGAACGCCGGGAATTCTTTCCCGAACACGCAGGAAAGGATCCCTCCTCTCGAGCTAGGAGACGGAAACGGGGCTCCTCTGGATGTGGGCGGGAGTCTCGTGCTTCCTCTCGAGTGGAGACAGGTATGTCGGGGAACTTCTTGAGTTGCAGCAAGGGTGTGAAGGACCCTTTGGAATTTCCAGAGGTTAGGTGTGATTAGCCTCGAGACGCTCAGCGGAAATGGGCCTCATCTCGCCTGGAGGGGAGAACTCCCTGGATTTTTCGAGTGCGGCAGGAGCTCTCGACTTACGACGGGGACCTCAGGGACCCACTCTGCTGGCCTGGGGAAAGGCCAGTCCCATGCGAGTTTCTCGGGGCCTCTCGGGATTCCTCTCCGTCGATGCTGGGGGCTTAAGACCTTGTGTGGAGTGTGCCGGAACCTGAGGATTCCTCTCCAGTGCTGACATGGATCTTGGGGTACTTCTGGAGTCTCCCCAGGGGAGTCAGTCCTCGTCTCGAGTGGGGGCATGCACGTGGCTTTCCTTCCGAGCTGTAGCAGCAGGGTCGCACCTCCTTCTCCTGGATCAAGGGACCTGTGGCTTTCCCTCGAGGCTTTCCCACGAGGCTTTCCAACGAGGCTTTCCCACAGGCTGTCCCACGTGCCACCGTGGTGTGAGTCGATCCTCGGCTTGAAAGTGGAGGCAGTGCTGGGAAAACAGGTTTCCCTGGAATGGACTGAGACATCTGGGGGACTCTGGGAATGTGGCACGACCCTGGAGTTCCTCTCCCTTTCCTGTGGAGAGCGCCTCCTCTTGAGATGCGACGGGAACGCCGGGAATTCTTTCCCGACCACGCAGGGAAAGGATCCCTCCTCTCGAGCTAGGAGGCGGAAACAGGGCTCCTCTGGATGTGGGCGGGACTCTCGTGCTTCCTCTCGAGTGGAGTCGCGTATGTCGGGGAACTTCTTGAGTTGCAGCAAGGGTGTGAAGGACCCTTTGGAAGTTCCAGAGTTTAGGTGTGATTAGCCTAGAGACGCCTCAGCTGAAATGGGCCTCATCTCGCCAGGAGGGGAGAACCTCCTGGATTTTCTCGAGTTGCGGCAGGTGCTCTCGACTTACGACGGGGACCTCAGGGACCCGCTCTTTTGGCCTCAGGAAAGGCCAGTCCCCTTGCGAGTTGCTCGGGGGCCTCTCGGGCTTCTCGGGTTTCCTCTCCCGTCAATGCTGTAGCCTAAAACCTTGTGTGGAGTCAGTGCCGGAACCTGAGGATTCCTCTCCAGTGCTGACATGGATCTTGGGGTACTTCTGTAGTCTCCCAGGGGAGTCAGTCTTCGTCTCGAGTGGGGGCATGCACGTGCGCTTTCCTCCGAGCTGTAGCAGCAGTGTCACGCTTCCCTTCGCGTGAACCAAGGGATAAGGGGCTTTCCCTCGAGGCTTTCCACGAGGCTTTCCCACGAGGCTTTCTGCCGGGTCCAGCCCCGGTGGATCCAGGGAATTCGAAGGGTGAACGGCGTTGGCGTGGAAAGACTTGTTTGTTTAGTAATGTAAGATTAGATTAAGAAACTATAGTGTAATAAGAAGATTAAGTGGAGGAAGAGGGCTGAATAGCTTGGTTTACGCGGAAGGCCAATAAAATTCCAGACAAGGAATTTGCACCATCTACGTTGGGCCACCGGCGCCCGCTTGAATATCTAAGGGTGCCTCGCCTTAAGCTCCCTTTCGTGCGGGTCTTAACAGCCGGGGCAAGTAAGTAGACCTGGCGAGCCTCTGCGCCCAGATGGAGATTCAGCCTGAAGTTAAAGTAAAGAGCAGAGAGAGGGAAGGGGAGAGAAGAGGAGAGAGAGAGACATGGGGGGAGCCAGAGTCCCAAGAAACCAGGCCGAGAGACTAGTTCGAGAAACTGGTCCGATCCTTTATTGTTCAGAAGGCCTTTTATACTTTTGATAAAACACGGAGATCAATGGGTAACACAGAATTATGTAGCGTTCGCAGCCCAGACTCTTTCTATACATCATTTTGTATACAAAAGGTCTCAGGTGATTTACATTATCTTCTGGCCAAGAAGCTTGTTAACACTTTTTAGCTCTCTTCCTTAATGAATGTTGATTTTGTTTCCCCTGAAGTGTTTTTCTTTAATTTGCATCTCCTTAAAGCATTAAAGTTACATCTCTATAGAACAAAGGTGCAGTGGGATATAACAAAGAAGGTACTTAACTCAAAGATCTAATGTTGCTAATACCAGGTCTACTACTTGTTTTTCTATATGCCAACTATATCTAAAAATAAAGGATATGAAAATTTGGCAGCAAGCATTGACTCAACAAATGAAACTTTTAATCAGTCCTATTCTAAAGATTTTGACTCTTCGGAAGCCCCTACATTCCTAGGATGTTTTAAGCTTCCTGTGCCTCCTGCGGTCAGGAGGCCTCAAACAATCACACTCGCAGAGTCCTGCAGGCAGGCTAGAAAGCCATCGGAGGGGTTTTTAGATTGAAACACTCTTTCAAATGCAGAAGACTGAAACCCTGAATTGACTTTTTCCAGAAAATGTCAGAAGAGTGGAAAAGCAGAGCACAAAAGCCGGCAGATTTTTGTTGGGGTACATGCTTAGGGAATTTCCAGAGGGGTCCCTGAAGTCTGAGCATGCCTTGCGTATGTCAGCTTCCTTCCTCATGACCTTGTCACGGGCGGGATTCCTCACACTGGCTCCCGGCATCTCACCCTTTTTAATTTTAAATAATTAATTATTTATGTTTAAAATCAGGTGCAGTTCGGTCTCGAGATTCCGAATGCTCTGCCCGAAGAATCTAGACAATATAGGGAAGTATGATTATGAGGCACAGATTATAGACAGTAGACAGAACAGTCTTCAGAAATGAAGTTAGAGAAGTGTGGGAAAAGTCATTGGCTTCTCCTGCGGTGGTAAAATCTAATCGGGAGTGTTCCAAGGTCTGAATCTGATTATGATGTTTCCCTAAGTCTAAACTAATATCTGAGCTGTTCCAAAATACCTAAACCTTGATTTTTTAACATATTGGGCATTTACACTTGTTGAGTCAATGATTTGCTGTTGTAGTAACAATAACAATTGTTGTAACACAGGCAAGAACATAATTATCATATCAATAAGTTGTTACAGTTATAGGACATCTTTAAAACCACAGGAAGAGCAGACATTACTTTGAGGAGTTAAACAAGATGAAAACATCCATGGTTCACAAGTCGCTACATTAGGTACATTAAGTTTTCTGGAATCATTGGTGAAAAGAAGAACATAAGGAGAGGATAAACAAGCCAAAATAGAGTAAATAGAGTCATTTTCTGGTTGGAGTTTGTGCTGCAGCAGCTGTTAGTCCCGCCGGGATCTTGATGTTTCTTTTGCCTCTTTTGCCGGTGGGAGCAGCGGCCTTCACCCCGCCCTCTGACACTGGCGCTGTTATGGGGCTGCGAGTGCGGTGCACTGGGTTCCGTCAGTCAGGCTGGCCCCACCCGCAGCTTTTGGTGCGCGGCTGTTTCCCGCGGTGGTGGTGGCAGAGAAGTTCCCTTTTTCTTTTGTGGCGAATCAGTCTGTCCGGGATCCAAGTTGACGAATCTGCACCCTGTGGAAAAAAAATATAAACACTTCCTCGACCCGCAGTAAATTTTGGGTCGGGATCTTTTTTGTTATCTGGAGGAGATCTTTTTGCTTTACTAATGGCTTTTTATTTTACTGTTTCAAACGAATCAGCATTTAACTTATTACAAAGAGAACATGTTGTAAAATCTGACGGGGGAAAACTATACTTAATTTCTCTCTTTTTAATTTTTGAATTAACAAAGCACGTGAGGGTAAATGATGCAAGATCTGATCACAAGAATTTCCTATAGGAATCTGCCAATCATCAAACATTTGAAAAGCATCAAGTTGTTCTCTGTTATATGGAAGTACAATTTTTGATGGTTCTTTATTAAACAATTTAATAAATCAGTATATTTGAATTAATCTTTTTAATTAATATGTCAGTAATTTTTCCTTAGGCAGAGGCCACTGTTCCACCCACACCGGATCTTGAGATTTTCATGTAATGGGGTAGGCAGCAAAAACAATGGCCTTCATTATAAATTTGGATATCCCAATCCAGTATATAGCTTGCGAGGAGTTGGGCAAATTAGCTCAATTATTCTTGTCTGTTGTTTACCCAATCCTTTTGATGGATCATAGCCGATCTGCAGCATCTGAGAGGTCACTTTATCATCAGGGCTAAAAAGTAACACTCCCATTTGAGATAGCATGTCCCTCCCCCACAGGGTAAGGGGGAGTGAAGGGACTACATACGGTTGGAAAGTTCCACGGGTGTCCTCAAATTGCCAATCTAAAATTTTTGCACTTTTGGCTACTGTGGGGGCTCTTCCTATCCCCACCAAGTTATTTTCAGTAGTATGTGTGGGCCAGGAGGTGGCCAGGAGCTAGGCCAGTCTTTTCCTGAAATGCAAGAAACGTCTGCTCCTGTGTCTAATAACCCCACAATAGACTTGCCATTAATCAGAATAGTTTTCATAGGCCGTTTCTGAGTAATTTTTGTTATCCAAAAAACCATATCACTAGACCCAAATATAAGAAGCAAGAAAAGAGGTGTTACACAATATCTTTATGAGCTTTTCTAATGATCTTTTTATAACCCAAATCTGGTCTATAGCCTTTTAGATGACAAGTAACCATTTAATCTTAGCTTGAATACTTCCAGCAACGGGGAGCTCACTATTCACCAAGGTTTTAAACTCTCTCTCACCTCTTACTCTATAGCATTTTTATCCTGCATACCACTTTTTCTAACTCCTTTTCAGTAGTATATGTTGGCCAGGAGCTGCGCTAGTCTCTCAGCAATGTAAGAAACGTCTTGTCTATTGTCTAACAGCCATGACATTTTATATCTTTGAATTAAAAAATCTTTTAAAGGCCTAGAAGCTGCAATTTTTTGCACCCAAAAAGCTAGATCTAGATCCTCTGGGGCTTTTTTTGTCTGGTTTTTCTGTTTGGTAATAAGGTAAAAGCAAAAGCTGTGCTATTATTTTTTTTTTAATTTTTATTAATTGCACAGTTTTAGCAGGTGGCGAGATCAAAACTTCAGTTTTTTCAGTATAATCAGAATTTACTACACAAGACACTACCGAAATTTCTTGAAAAGAAAGCAAGCTATGCCCCAGTACAAGTCTTACAATGTCCTCAGGCAGGGGACTAGCCACTCTCATTGGAATCTGAGTCACTGGCACATCAGAGGTTAATATTATTGAGGTGGTGGAACTGAGGTCTAGGCCTGAGCTACCTGGGGTTGTTTGGTACGGGTTGTTGTGTCTGTTTAGCAGGACATTTTGGCAAAACATGTTCTATTTGGCCTCAAGAGAAACATTTTGCATTTGTAAAGTCCTTTTTATTACGAATATTTTTTTTTCTGTTTTTCTTCCTTTTTCTTTTTTTTTGTTGGGTGAGGCCCCTCCTGAGGGGATTTTATGCAAGGAGCAAGCTCTGTTTTAAAAGCTCTTTTGCTCAAAAATATTGTCACTATCGTTTTCAAACTTAAGCAATGTTCTGGGAGGCTTTGGATATAAAGTGGGGAGTTCTTAAGCCCTGGGGAGGCGCAAGCAGAGGTTGCAGTGGTCGCCTTAAATAAGACAACTTTTTTAAAGGTTTGGTTTGTGTAGAGGGGGAGGGGGCTCTCCAGGGCGCTCGGCCGCTGCGTCCTATAAGCACCCTCCTTCCTCGGGAGGAAGAGTACAGTCTCTCTCCTTTTGTTTGCCAATGGCAGAAAATATGATCTGCGTAATAGGTGGAGACCCACTACGATCCACTGCTATAGTCTCTCCCATAGGCTATCTAACTAACAGCCTCATGACGGGGGTCCAGAACATCTGTAATAATATTTTACAGAGCAAAAGCATTTACAGGCCCATGCAAAGTATAATTAGTTTTTAGCTGTTTTATTACCTTTATCCAAGTATCTAAATCTCTTTTCTGGAAACCAAGGACATTGGTCTCATAACACTAGCCTTTTAATCTTTAATTTGTCTTTTTTGTTTAACAGTTACAAAATTACTTGTATAAAGAGGTGTCATTGTTTTGAGTCATTGTTACCCGTGTCAGAAAATTAAGAGTTATAGAAAAGTCTTCCCTGACAAAAAGGTTTTACCTTAGCCAAGGGGGGTTTTGTTTTAAACCCTAAGATAGCAGGTTTCTTTTCAACCTCTAGAGCACCAGGTTTCTCTTAAACCCTTGAACACTTCCCACTCGTCCTCACCCTGTCTATCCTACAGGGGGGTCCGCGGCACTCTGAGTGGGGTCCTAGCCGTCCCGAACACTCAACACTGGGGGGAGTACCCGAAAGTACTCCGGGGGGAGTGATTAAGTCACTCCGGGGGGAGCAACAGAGAGTGCTCCGGGGGGAGCAACGGAGAGGGCTCCGGGGGGAGCAGCAGAGAGTGCTCCGGGGGGAGCTTTTGCTCCGAGGAACCTATCTTCGAATAGCCTGTTCCGGGCGCCACTTGCCGGGGTCCTGGCCCGGTGGATCCAGGGAATTCGAAGGGTGGACGGCGTTGGCGTGGAAAGACTTGTTTGTTTATTAATGTAAGATTAGATTAAGAAACTATAGTGTAATAAGAAGATTAAGTGGAGGAAGAGGGCTGAATAGCTTGGTTTACGCGGAAGGCCAATAAAATTCCAGACAAGGAATTTGCACCATCTACGTTGGGCCACCGGCGCCCGCTTGAATATCTAAGGGTGCCTCGCCTTAAGCTCCCTTTCGTGCGGGTCTTAACAGCCGGGGCAAGTAAGTAGACCTGGCGAGCCTCCGCGCCCCAGATGGAGATTCAGCCTGAAGTTAAAGTAAAGAGCAGAGAGAGGAAGGGGAGAGAAGAGGAGAGAGAGAGACATGGGGGAGCCAGAGTCCCAAGAAACCAGGCCGAGAGACTAGTTCGAGAAACTGGTCCGATCCTTTATTGTTCAGAAGGCCTTTTATACTTTTGATAAAACATGGAGATCAACGGGTAACACAGAATTATGTAGCGTTCGCAGCCCAGACTCTTTCTATACATCATTTTGTATACAAAAGGTCTCAGGTGATTTACATTATCTTCTGGCCAAGAAGCTTGTTAACACTTTTTAGCTCTCTTCCTTAATGAATGTTGATTTTGTTTCCCCTGAAGTGTTTTTCTTTAATTTGCATCTCCTTAAAGCATTAAAGTTACATCTCTATAGAACAAAGGTGCAGTGGGATATAACAAAGAAGGTACTTAACTCAAAGATCTAATGTTGCTAATACCAGGTCTACTACTTGTTTATCTATATACCAACTATATCTAAAAATAAAGGATATGAAAATTTGGCAGCAAGCAAGCATTGACTCAACAAATGAAACTTTTAATCAGTCCTATTTTAAAGATTTTGACTCTTCGGAAGCCCCTACATTCCTAGGATGTTTTAAGCTTCCTGTGCCTCCTGCGGTCAGGAGGCCTCAAACAATCACACTCGCAGAGTCCTGCAGGCAGGCTAGAAAGCCATCGGAGGGGTTTTTAGATTGAAACACTCTTTCAAATGCAGAAGACTGAAACCCTGAATTGACTTTTTCCAGAAAATGTCAGAAGAGTGGAAAAGCAGAGCACAAAAGCCGGCGGATTTTTTGTTGGGGTACATGCTTAGGAATTTCCAGAGGGGTCCCTGAAGTCTGAGCACGCCTTGCGTATGTCAGCTTCCTTCCTCATGACCTTGTCACGGGCGGATTCCTCACACTGGCTCCCGGCAGCTTTCCCACAGGGCTGTCCCACGTGCCACCGTGGTGTGAGTCGATCCTCGGCTTGAAAGTCGAGGCAGTGCAGGGAAAACAGGTTTCCCTGGAATGGACTGAGACATCTGGGGGACTCTGGGAATGTGGCACGACCCTGGAGTTCCTCTCGCCTTTCCTGTGGAGAGCGCCTCCACTTGAGATGCGACGGGAAAGCCGGGAATTCTTTCCCGACCACGCAGGGAAAGGATCCCTCCTCTCGAGCTAGGAGGCGGACACGGGGCTCCTCTGGATGTGGGCGGGACTCTCGTGCTTCCTCTCGAGTGGAGTCGGGTATATCAGGGAACTTCTTGAGTTGCAGCAAGGGTGTGAAGGACCCTTTGGAAGTTCCAGAGGTTAGGTGTGATTAGCCTTGAGACGCCTCAGTGGAAATGGGCCTCATCTCGCCTGGAGGGCAGAACCTCCTGGATTTTCTCGAGTTGCGGCAGGTGCTCTCGACTTACGATGGGAACATCAGGGACCAGCTGTGGTGGCGTCAGGAAAGGCCAGTCCCCATGCGAGTTGCTCAGGGGGCCTCTCGGGATTCCTCTCCCGTCGATGCTGGGGCCTAAGACCTTGTGTAGAGTCAGTGCCGGAACCTGAGGATTCCTCTCCAGTGCTGACATGGATCTTGGGGTACTTCTGGAGTCTCCCAGGGGAGTCAGTCCTCGTCTCAAGTGGGGGCATGCACGTGCACTTTCCTTCCGAGCTGTAGCAGCAGTGTCGCACTTCCCTTCGTGGATCAAGGGATCTGTGGCTTTCCCTCGAGGCTTTCCCACGAGGCTTTCCCACAGGGCTGTCCCACGTGCCACCGTGGTGTGAGTCGATCCTCGGCTTGAAAGTCGAGGCAGTGCAGGGAAAAGAGGTTTCCCTGGAATGGACTGAGACATCTGGGGGACTCTGGGAATGGTGACACGACCCTGGAGTTCCTCTCGCCTTTCCTGTGGAGAGCGCCTCCTCTTGAGATGCGACGGGAACGCCGGAATTCTTTCCCGACCACGCAGGGAAAGTATCCCTCCTCTCTAGCTAGGAGGCGGAAACGGGTCTCCTCTGGATGTGGGCGGGACTCTCGTGCTTCCTGTCGAGTGGAGACGGGCTTGTCGGGGAACTTCTTGAGTTGCAGCAAGGGTGTGAATTACCCTTTGGAAGTTCCAGAGTTTAGGTGTGATTAGCCTCGAGACCCCTCAGCGGAAATGGGCCTCATCTCGCCAGGAGAGCAGAACCTCCTGGATTTTCTCGAGTTGCAGCAGGTACTCTCGACTTACGACGGGGACATCAGGGACCCCCTCTTGTGGCCTCACGAAAGGCCAGTCCCCATGCGAGTTGCTCGGGGCCTCTCAGGATTCCTCTCCCGTCGATGCCGGGCCTAAGACCTTGTTTGGAGTCGGTGCCGGAACGTGAGGATTCCTCTCCAGGGCTGACGTGGATCTTGGGGTACTTCTGGACTCTCCTCAGGGTAGTCAGTCCTCGTCTCGAGTGGGGGCATGCACGTGCGCTTTCCTCCCGAGCTGTAGCAGCAGTGTCTCACTTCCCTTCGGGTTGATCAAAGCAACTGTGGCTTTCCTCGAGGCTTTCCAACGAGGCTTTCCCACAGGGCTGTCCCACGTGCCACCATGGTGTGAGTCGATCCTCGGCTTGAAAGTCGAGGCAGTGCAGGGAAAACAGGTTTCCCTGGAATGGACTGAGACATCTGGGGACGCTGGGAATGGTGGCCCGACCCTGGATTTCCTCTCGCCTTTCCTGTGGAGATCGCCTCCTCTTTAGATGCGCCGGGAACACTGGAACTCTTTCCCGATCACTGAGGGAAAGGATCCCTCCTCTCGAGCTAGGAGGCGGAAACGGGGCTCCTCTGGATGTGGGCGGGACTCTCGTGATTCCTCTCGAGTGGAGACGGGTATGTTGGGGATCTTATTGAGTTGCAGCAAGGGTGTGAAGGACCCTTTGGAAGTTCCAGAGGTTAGGTGTGATTAGCCTTGAGACACCTCAGCGGAAATGGTCCTCATGTCGCCTGGAAGGGAGAACCTCCTGGATTTTCTCAAGTTGCTGCTGGTGCTCTCGACCTACGACGGGGACCTCAGGGACCCGCTCTGGTGGCCTCAGGAAAGGACAGTCCCCATGCGAGTTGCTCGGGAGACTCCCGGGATTCCTCTCCCGTCGATGCTGGGCCTAAGACCTTTGTGGAGTCGGTGCCGTAAAGTGAGGGTTCCTCTCCAGTGCTGACATGGATCTTGGGGTACTTCTGGAGTCTCCCCAGGGGAGTCAGTCCTCGTCTCGAGTGGGGGCATGCACGTGTACTTTCCTCCCGACCTGAAGCAGCAGTGTCACGCTTCCCTTCGAGTGGATCAAAGCATCTGTGGCTTTCCTCGAGGCTTTCCCACCAGGCTTTCCCACAGGGCTGTCCCACGTGCCACCGTGGTGTGAGTCGATCCTCGCTTGAAAGTCGAGGCAGTGCAGGGAAAACAGGTTTCCCTGGAATGGACTGAGACATCTGGGGGACTCTGGGAATGGTGGCACGACCCTGGAGTTCCTCTCGCCTTTCCTGTGGACAGCGCCTCCTCTTGAGATGCGACGGGAACCGGGAATTCTTTCCCGACCACGCAGGAAAAGGATCCCTCCTCTCGAACTTGGAGGCGGAAACGGGGCTCCTCTGGATGTGGCCGGGACTCTCGTGCTTCCTCTCGAGTGGAGCCGGGTATGTTGGGGAACTTCTTGAGTTGCAGCAAGGGTGTGAAGGATCCTTTGGAATTCCAGAGGTTAGGTGTGTTTAGAGTCGAGACGCCTTAGCGGAAATGGGCCTCATCTCCCCTGGAGGGAGAATCTCCTGGATTTTTTCGAGTTGTGGTACGTGCTCTCGCCTTACGACGGGGACCACTGGGACCCGCTCTGGTGGCCTCAGGAAAGGCCAGTCCCCATGCGAGTTGCTCGGGGCCTCTCGGGATTCCTCTCCCATCGATGCCAGGCCTAAGACCTTGTGTTGAGTCGGTGCCTGCCGGGGTCCAGCCCGGTGGATCCAGGGAATTCGAAGCGTGGACGGCGTTGGCGTGGAAAGACTTGTTTGTTTATTAATGTAAGATTAGATTAAGAAACTATAGTGTAGTAAGAAGATTAAATGGAGGAAGAGGGCTGAATAGCTTGGTTTACGCGGAGGACAATAAAATTCCAGACAAGGAATTTGCACCATCTACGTTGGGCCACCGGCGCCCGATTGAATATCTAAGGGTGCCTCGCCTTAAGCTCCCTTTCGTGCGGGTCTTAACAGCCGGGGCAAGTAAGTAGACCTGGCGAGCCTCCGCGCCCCAGATGGAGATTCAGCCTGAAGTTAAAGTAAAGAGCAGAGAGAGGGAAGGGGAGAGAAGAAGAGAGAGAGAGAGACATGGGGGAGCCAGAGTCCCAAGAAACCAGGCCGAGAGACTAGTTCGAGAAACTGGCCCCCATCCTTTATTGTTCAGAAGGCCTTTTATACTTTTGATAAAACACGGAGATCAATGGGTAACACAAAATTATGTAGCGTTGGCAACCCAGATTCTTTCCGTATATCATTTTGTATACAAAAGGTCTCAGGTGATTTACATTATCTTTTGGACAAGAGGCTTGTTAACACTTTTTGGCTCTCTTCCTTAATGAATGTTAATTTTGTTTCCCCTGAAGTGTTTTTTTTTTAATCTGCATCTCCTTAAAGCATTAAAGTTACATCTCTATAGAACAAAGGTGCAGTGGGATATAACAAAGAAAGTACTTAACTCAAAGATCTAATGTTGCTAATACCAGGTCTACTACTTGTTTTTCTATATACCAACTATATCTAAAAATAAAGGATATGAAAATTTGGCAGCAAGCATTGACCCAAAAAATGAAACCTTTAATCAGTCCTATTCTAAAGATTTTGACTCCTCGGAAGCTCCTACATTCCTAGGATGTTTTAAGCTTCCTGTGCCTCCTGCGGTCAGGAGGCCTCAAACAATCACATGCGCAGCTGTACGAGTCCTGCAGGCAGGCTAGACAGCCATCGGAGGGGTTTTTGGATTGAAACACTCTTTCAAATGCAGAAGACTAAAGCCCTGAATTGACTTTTTCCAGAAAATGTCAGAAGAGTGGAAAAGCAGAGCACAAAAGCCGGCAGATTTTTGTTGGGGTACGTGCTTAGGAATTTGCAGAGGGTTCCCTGAAGTCTGAGCACGCCTTTCGTATGTCTGCTTCCTTCCTCATGACCTTGTCACGGGCGGGATTCCTCACACTGGCTCCCAGCATCTCACCCTTTTTTATTTTAAATAATTAATTATTTATGTTTAAAATCAGGTGCAGTTCGGTCGCGAGATTCCGAATGCTCTGCCGAAGAATCTAGACAATACAGGGAAGAATGATTACGAGGAGCAAGATTATAAAGGGTAGACAGAATAGTCTTTCCAGAAATGAAGTTAGAGAAAGTGTGGAAAAAGTCATTGGCTTCTCCTGCGGTGGTAAAATCTAATCGGGAGTGTTCCAAGGTCTGAATCTGGTTATGCAGTTTCCCTAAGTCTAAACTAATATCTGAGCTGTTCCAAAACACCTAAAACTTGATTTTTTAACATATTGGGCATTTACACTTGTTGAGTCAATGACCGCTGCCATAGTAACAATAACAGTTACTGTAACACAGCAAGAACATAATTATCAATCAATAAGTTGTTACAGTTACAGGACATCTTTAAAACCACAAAAGAGCAGACATTACTTTGAGGAGTTAAACAAGATGAAAACATCCATGGTTCACAAGTCGCTACATTAGGTACGTTAAGTTTTCTGGAATCATTGGTGAAAAGAAGAACATAAGGAGAGGATAGACAAGCCAAAATAGAGTAAATAGAGTCATTTTCTGGTTGGAGTTTGCGCTGCAGCAGCTGTTAGTCCCGGGGATCTTGATGTTTCTTTTGCCTCTTCTGCCGGTGGGAGCAGCGGCCTTCACCCCGCCCTCTGACACTGGCGCTGTTACGGGGCTGCGAGTGCGGTGCACTGGGTTCCGTCAGTCAGGCTGGCCCCCCGCAGCTTTTGGTGCACGGCTGTTTCCCGCGGCGGTGGCGCAGAGAAGTTCCCTTTTTCTTTTGTGGCGAATCAGTCTGTCCGGGATCCAAATTGACGAATCTGCACCCTGTGGAAAAAATATAAACACTTCCTCGACCCGCAGCAAATTCTGGGTCGGGATCTTTTTGTTATCTGGAGATCTTTTTGCTTTACCAATGGCTTTTTATTTTACTGTTCCAAACGAATCAGCATTTAACTTATTACAAAGAGAACATGTTGTAAAATCTGATGGGGGAAAACTATACTTAATTTCTCCTTTTTTAATTTTTGAATTAACAAAGCACGTGAGGGTAAATGATACAAGATCTGATCACAAGAATTTCCTATAGGAATCTGCCAATCATCAAACATTTGAAAAGCATCAAGTTGTTTTTTGTTATATGGAATTACAATTTTTGATGGCTCTTTACTGAACAATTTAATAAATCAGTATGCTTGAATTAATCTTTTAAATTAATATGGCAGTAATTTTTTCTTAGGCAGAGGCCATTGTTCCACCAAGTTGGGATAAGATAAAACTATTTTTTGGG
>NW_017213544.1:0-15528 GCF_001704415.2 Capra hircus | reverse complement strand
GGTGGTTGGGGCCTGATCCTGGTGTCTGGGTTCCTGCCCACAGCCCAACTCAGGGGAGCAGCCCTGAGGCAAGACCTGCTGGAGGAGCCCTGCGCCCCCCGCTGATAGGCGAGTGCACAGCCAGCAGGGAAGCGAGCCTCCTCGGGGAAGAGGAGGCAGCCAGCCCGTCAAGTTGAAAGCCTGCTTGCACGGAGCTAAGTGCGCCTCCAGTACGGCAGAGCTCTAGCTCTGCTCAGAGCCCGATCTGGCAGAGTTCCTGGCGCGAGGCTGCTCTGCCGGGGCTAGCCTTGCCCAGACTTGCCTTGCTTTTAGGCTGCCTCTCCAGGAAGGAGCAGGCAGCAGGAGCCTGGGAGTCGCCACTGGCGCCTTTCTTGCCTCAGCTCCAATCCTGCCTTGCCTTTGCACTTAGGTCCCAGTCCTCCTTAAGGAGAGCTTAGGGGCTGGTGGGTTGCACACTGCCAAGGGCTCCAGCAGTGAGAATTCTGTCAGAGGGAAGGGAAGGGCAACTGCAGGGCTCCTCCAGCGGTTGCTTGGCCGCCCAGATTCAGCGCCACACGGAGAGCACCAGGCTCCAGGTCCCCTGGCTGGGGTTTTCAGCCCCGCACACACGGAGGCTGATTCCTTGGGTGCCCAGAAAGTGTATGACAGACGTAGGTTCCCTAGCACTCTCCTCCCCAGCAGAGACATGTGCAGGTGTTTGGGGCCTGATCCTGCGTGTCTGGGTTCCTGCCCACAGCCCCAACTCAGGGGAAGCAGCCCCTGAGGCAAGACCTGCTGGAGGAGCCCTGCGCCCCGCCTGATAGGCGAGTGCACAGCCAGCAGGGAAGCGAGCCTCCTCGGGGGAAGAGGAGGCAGCAAGTCCCGTCAAGCTGAAATCCCTGCTTCACGAAGCTAAGTGTGACTCCAGTACGGCAGATCTCTAGCTCTGTTCAGAGGCCCGATCTGGCAGAGTTCCTGGCACCAAGATGCTCTGCCATAGGCGAGCCTTGCGCAGACTTGCCTTGCTTTAAGGCTCCCTCCCCAGGAAGGAGCAGGCTGTGTGAGGCTCGGAAACGCCACTGGCGCCTTCCTGGCTTCAGCTCTACCCCTGCCTTGCCTTTGCACTTAGGTCCCAAGCGTCCTTGAGGAGGGCTTAGGGGCTGGTGGGTTGCACACTGCCAAGGGCTCCAGCAGTGAAAGCTCTGTCAGAGGGAAGCGAAGGGCAACAGCAGGGCTCCTTCAGCGGTTCCTTGGCCGCCCAGACAAAGCTCCGCACGGAGAGCACCAGGTTCCAAGGGCCCCTGGCTGGGTTTTGCATCCCCACACTCCCAGAGGCTGACTCCGTGGGTGCCTAGAAAGTGTGTGAGAGACGTAGGTTCCCTAGCACTCTCCTCCCCAGCAGAGACATGTGCAGGTGGTTGGGGCCTTATCCTGCGTGTCTGGGTTCCCGCCCACAGCCTCAACTCAGGGGAAGCAGCCCCTGAGGCAAGACCTGCTGGAGGAGCCCTGCGCGCCCGCCTGATAGGCGAGAGCACAGCCAGCAGTGTAGCGAGCCTCCTCGGGAGAAGAGGAGGCAGCCGAGCCCAGTCAAGAGGAAAGCCCTGCTTGCACGGAGCTAAGTGGGCCTCCAGTACGGCAGAGCTCTAGCTCTGCTCAGAGCCCCGATCTGGCAGAGTTTCTGGCGCGAGGCTGCTCGGCCGGGGGCTCGCCTTGCCCAGACTTGCCTTGCTTTTAGGCTCCCTCCCCAGGAAGGAGCTGTCTGAGCGAGCCTGGGAGACGCCACTGGTGCCTTCCTTGCCTCAGCTCCAATCCTGCCTTGCCTTTGCACATAGGTGCCAGGCGTCGTTGGGGAGGGCTTAGGGGTGGTGGGTTGCACACTGCCAAGGGCTTCAGCAGTGAGAGCTCTGTCAGAGGGAAGGGAAGGGCAACTGCAGGGCTCCTCCAGCGGTTTCTAGGCCGCCTAGAATCAGCGCCGCACCGAGAGCACCAGGCTCCCAGGGCCCCTGGCTGGGGTTTTCAGCCCCGCACACACGGAGGCTGATTCCTTGGGTGCCCAGAAAGTGTATGACAGACGTAGGTTCCCTAGCACTCTCCTCCCCAGCAGAGACATGTGCAGGTGGTTGGGGCCTGATCCTGCGTGTCTGGGTTCCTGCCCACAGCCCCAACTCAGGGGAAGCAGCCCCTGAGGCAAGACCTGCTGGAGGAGCCCTGCGCCCCCGCCTGATAGGCGAGTGCACAGCCAGCAGGGAAGCGAGCCTCCTCGGGGGAAGAGGAGGCAGCCCAGCCCCGTCAAGTTGAAAGCCCTGCTTGCACGGAGCTAAGTGCGCCTCCAGTACGGCAGAGCTCTAGCTCTGCTCAGAGCCCCGATCTGGCAGAGTTCCTGGCGCGAGGCTGCTCTGCCGGGGGCTAGCCTTGCCCAGACTTGCCTTGCTTTTAGGCTGCCTCTCCAGGAAGGAGCAGGCAGCAGGAGCCTGGGAGTCGCCACTGGCGCCTTTCTTGCCTCAGCTCCAATCCTGCCTTGCCTTTGCACTTAGGTCCCAGTCCTCCTTAAGGAGAGCTTAGGGGCTGGTGGGTTGCACACTGCCAAGGGCTCCAGCAGTGAGAATTCTGTCAGAGGGAAGGGAAGGGCAACTGCAGGGCTCCTCCAGCGGTTGCTTGGCCGCCCAGATTCAGCGCCACACGGAGAGCACCAGGCTCCCAGGTCCCCTGGCTGGGGTTTTCAGCCCCGCACACACGGAGGCTGATTCCTTGGGTGCCCAGAAAGTGTATGACAGACGTAGGTTCCCTAGCACTCTCCTCCCCAGCAGAGACATGTGCAGGTGTTTGGGGCCTGATCCTGCGTGTCTGGGTTCCTGCCCACAGCCCCAACTCAGGGGAAGCAGCCCCTGAGGCAAGACCTGCTGGAGGAGCCCTGCGCCCCCGCCTGATAGGCGAGTGCACAGCCAGCAGGGAAGCGAGCCTCCTCGGGGGAAGAGGAGGCAGCAAGTCCCCGTCAAGCTGAAATCCCTGCTTACACGAAGCTAAGTGCGACTCCAGTACGGCAGATCTCTAGCTCTGTTCAGAGGCCCGATCTGGCAGAGTTCCTGGCACCAAGATGCTCTGCCATAGGCGAGCCTTGCGCAGACTTGCCTTGCTTTAAGGCTCCCTCCCCAGGAAGGAGCAGGCTGTGTGAGGCTCGGAAACGCCACTGGCGCCTTCCTGGCTTCAGCTCTACCCCTGCCTTGCCTTTGCACTTAGGTCCCAAGCGTCCTTGAGGAGGGCTTAGGGGCTGGTGGGTTGCACACTGCCAAGGGCTCCAGCAGTGAAAGCTCTGTCAGAGGGAAGCGAAGGGCAACAGCAGGGCTCCTTCAGCGGTTCCTTGGCCGCCCAGACAAAGCTCCGCACGGAGAGCACCAGGTTCCAAGGGCCCCTGGCTGGGTTTTGCATCCCCACACTCCCAGAGGCTGACTCCGTGGGTGCCTAGAAAGTGTGTGAGAGACGTAGGTTCCCTAGCACTCTCCTCCCCAGCAGAGACATGTGCAGGTGGTTGGGGCCTTATCCTGCGTGTCTGGGTTCCCGCCCACAGCCTCAACTCAGGGGAAGCAGCCCCTGAGGCAAGACCTGCTGGAGGAGCCCTGCGCGCCCGCCTGATAGGCGAGAGCACAGCCAGCAGTGTAGCGAGCCTCCTCGGGAGAAGAGGAGGCAGCCGAGCCCAGTCAAGAGGAAAGCCCTGCTTGCACGGAGCTAAGTGGGCCTCCAGTACGGCAGAGCTCTAGCTCTGCTCAGAGCCCCGATCTGGCAGAGTTTCTGGCGCGAGGCTGCTCGGCCGGGGGCTCGCCTTGCCCAGACTTGCCTTGCTTTTAGGCTCCCTCCCCAGGAAGGAGCTGTCTGAGCGAGCCTGGGAGACGCCACTGGTGCCTTCCTTGCCTCAGCTCCAATCCTGCCTTGCCTTTGCACATAGGTGCCAGGCGTCGTTGGGGAGGGCTTAGGGGGTGGTGGGTTGCACACTGCCAAGGGCTTCAGCAGTGAGAGCTCTGTCAGAGGGAAGGGAAGGGCAACTGCAGGGCTCCTCCAGCGGTTTCTAGGCCGCCTAGAATCAGCGCCGCACCGAGAGCACCAGGCTCCCAGGGCCCCTGGCTGGGGTTTTCAGCCCCGCACACACGGAGGCTGATTCCTTGGGTGCCCAGAAAGTGTATGACAGACGTAGGTTCCCTAGCACTCTCCTCCCCAGCAGAGACATGTGCAGGTGTTTGGGGCCTGATCCTGCGTGTCTGGGTTCCTGCCCACAGCCCCAACTCAGGGGAAGCAGCCCCTGAGGCAAGACCTGCTGGAGGAGCCCTGCGCCCCCGCCTGATAGGCGAGTGCACAGCCAGCAGGGAAGCGAGCCTCCTCGGGGGAAGAGGAGGCAGCCCAGCCCCGTCAAGTTGAAAGCCCTGCTTGCACGGAGCTAAGTGCGCCTCCAGTACGGCAGAGCTCTAGCTCTGCTCAGAGCCCCGATCTGGCAGAGTTCCTGGCGCGAGGCTGCTCTGCCGGGGGCTAGCCTTGCCCAGACTTGCCTTGCTTTTAGGCTGCCTCTCCAGGAAGGAGCAGGCAGCAGGAGCCTGGGAGTCGCCACTGGCGCCTTTCTTGCCTCAGCTCCAATCCTGCCTTGCCTTTGCACTTAGGTCCCAGTCCTCCTTAAGGAGAGCTTAGGGGCTGGTGGGTTGCACACTGCCAAGGGCTCCAGCAGTGAGAATTCTGTCAGAGGGAAGGGAAGGGCAACTGCAGGGCTCCTCCAGCGGTTGCTTGGCCGCCCAGATTCAGCGCCACACGGAGAGCACCAGGCTCCCAGGGCCCCTGGCTGGGGTTTTCAGCCCCGCACACACGGAGGCTGATTCCTTGGGTGCCCAGAAAGTGTATGACAGACGTAGGTTCCCTAGCACTCTCCTCCCCAGCAGAGACATGTGCAGGTGTTTGGGGCCTGATCCTGCGTGTCTGGGTTCCTGCCCACAGCCCCAACTCAGGGGAAGCAGCCCCTGAGGCAAGACCTGCTGGAGGAGCCCTGCGCCCCCGCCTGATAGGCGAGTGCACAGCCAGCAGGGAAGCGAGCCTCCTCGGGGGAAGAGGAGGCAGCAAGTCCCCGTCAAGCTGAAATCCCTGCTTACACGAAGCTAAGTGCGACTCCAGTACGGCAGATCTCTAGCTCTGTTCAGAGGCCCGATCTGGCAGAGTTCCTGGCACCAAGATGCTCTGCCATAGGCGAGCCTTGCGCAGACTTGCCTTGCTTTAAGGCTCCCTCCCCAGGAAGGAGCAGGCTGTGTGAGGCTCGGAAACGCCACTGGCGCCTTCCTGGCTTCAGCTCTACCCCTGCCTTGCCTTTGCACTTAGGTCCCAAGCGTCCTTGAGGAGGGCTTAGGGGCTGGTGGGTTGCACACTGCCAAGGGCTCCAGCAGTGAAAGCTCTGTCAGAGGGAAGCGAAGGGCAACAGCAGGGCTCCTTCAGCGGTTCCTTGGCCGCCCAGACAAAGCTCCGCACGGAGAGCACCAGGTTCCAAGGGCCCCTGGCTGGGTTTTGCATCCCCACACTCCCAGAGGCTGACTCCGTGGGTGCCTAGAAAGTGTGTGAGAGACGTAGGTTCCCTAGCACTCTCCTCCCCAGCAGAGACATGTGCAGGTGGTTGGGGCCTTATCCTGCGTGTCTGGGTTCCCGCCCACAGCCTCAACTCAGGGGAAGCAGCCCCTGAGGCAAGACCTGCTGGAGGAGCCCTGCGCGCCCGCCTGATAGGCGAGAGCACAGCCAGCAGTGTAGCGAGCCTCCTCGGGAGAAGAGGAGGCAGCCGAGCCCAGTCAAGAGGAAAGCCCTGCTTGCACGGAGCTAAGTGGCGCCTCCAGTACGGCAGAGCTCTAGCTCTGCTCAGAGCCCCGATCTGGCAGAGTTTCTGGGCGCGAGGGCTGCTCGGCCGGGGGCTCGCCTTGCCCAGACTTGCCTTGCTTTTAGGCTCCCTCCCCAGGAAGGAGCTGTCTGAGCGAGCCTGGGAGACGCCACTGGTGCCTTCCTTGCCTCAGCTCCAATCCTGCCTTGCTTTGCACATAGGTGCCAGGCGTGGTTGGGGAGGGCTTAGGGGGTGGTGGGGTTGCACACTGCCAAGGGCTTCAGCAGTGAGAGCTCTGTCAGAGGGAAGGGAAGGGCAACTGCAGGGCTCCTCCAGCGGTTTCTAGGCCGCCTAGAATCAGCGCCGCACCGAGAGCACCAGGCTCCCAGGGCCCCTGGCTGGGGTTTTCAGCCCCGCACACACGGAGGCTGATTCCTTGGGTGCCCAGAAAGTGTATGACAGACGTAGGTTCCCTAGCACTTCTCCTCCCCAGCAGAGACATGTGCAGGTGTTTGGGGCCTGATCCTGCGTGTCTGGGTTCCTGCCCACAGCCCCAACTCAGGGGAAGCAGCCCCTGAGGCAAGACCTGCTGGAGGAGCCCTGCGCCCCCGCCTGATAGGCGAGTGCACAGCCAGCAGGGAAGCGAGCCTCCTCGGGGAAGAGGAGGCAGCCCAGCCCCGTCAAGTTGAAAGCCCTGCTTGCACGGAGCTAAGTGCGCCTCCAGTACGGCAGAGCTCTAGCTCTGCTCAGAGCCCCGATCTGGCAGAGTTCCTGGCGCGAGGCTGCTCTGCCGGGGGCTAGCCTTGCCCAGACTTGCCTTGCTTTTAGGCTGCCTCTCCAGGAAGGAGCAGGCAGCAGGAGCCTGGGAGTCGCCACTGGCGCCTTTCTTGCCTCAGCTCCAATCCTGCCTTGCCTTTGCACTTAGGTCCCAGTCCTCCTTAAGGAGAGCTTAGGGGCTGGTGGGTTGCACACTGCCAAGGGCTCCAGCAGTGAGAATTCTGTCAGAGGGAAGGGAAGGGCAACTGCAGGGCTCCTCCAGCGGTTGCTTGGCCGCCCAGATTCAGCGCCACACGGAGAGCACCAGGCTCCCAGGGCCCCTGGCTGGGGTTTTCAGCCCCGCACACACGGAGGCTGATTCCTTGGGTGCCCAGAAAGTGTATGACAGACGTAGGTTCCCTAGCACTCTCCTCCCCAGCAGAGACATGTGCAGGTGTTTGGGGCCTGATCCTGCGTGTCTGGGTTCCTGCCCACAGCCCCAACTCAGGGGAAGCAGCCCCTGAGGCAAGACCTGCTGGAGGAGCCCTGCGCCCCCGCCTGATAGGCGAGTGCACAGCCAGCAGGGAAGCGAGCCTCCTCGGGGGAAGAGGAGGCAGCAAGTCCCCGTCAAGCTGAAATCCCTGCTTACACGAAGCTAAGTGCGACTCCAGTACGGCAGATCTCTAGCTCTGTTCAGAGGCCCGATCTGGCAGAGTTCCTGGCACCAAGATGCTCTGCCATAGGCGAGCCTTGCGCAGACTTGCCTTGCTTTAAGGCTCCCTCCCCAGGAAGGAGCAGGCTGTGTGAGGCTCGGAAACGCCACTGGCGCCTTCCTGGCTTCAGCTCTACCCCTGCCTTGCCTTTGCACTTAGGTCCCAAGCGTCCTTGAGGAGGGCTTAGGGGCTGGTGGGTTGCACACTGCCAAGGGCTCCAGCAGTGAAAGCTCTGTCAGAGGGAAGCGAAGGGCAACAGCAGGGCTCCTTCAGCGGTTCCTTGGCCGCCCAGACAAAGCTCCGCACGGAGAGCACCAGGTTCCAAGGGCCCCTGGCTGGGTTTTGCATCCCCACACTCCCAGAGGCTGACTCCGTGGGTGCCTAGAAAGTGTGTGAGAGACGTAGGTTCCCTAGCACTCTCCTCCCCAGCAGAGACATGTGCAGGTGGTTGGGGCCTTATCCTGCGTGTCTGGGTTCCCGCCCACAGCCTCAACTCAGGGGAAGCAGCCCCTGAGGCAAGACCTGCTGGAGGAGCCCTGCGCGCCCGCCTGATAGGCGAGAGCACAGCCAGCAGTGTAGCGAGCCTCCTCGGGAGAAGAGGAGGCAGCCGAGCCCAGTCAAGAGGAAAGCCCTGCTTGCACGGAGCTAAGTGGGCCTCCAGTACGGCAGAGCTCTAGCTCTGCTCAGAGCCCCGATCTGGCAGAGTTTCTGGCGCGAGGCTGCTCGGCCGGGGGCTCGCCTTGCCCAGACTTGCCTTGCTTTTAGGCTCCCTCCCAGGAAGGAGCTGTCTGAGCGAGCCTGGGAGACGCCACTGGTGCCTTCCTTGCCTCAGCTCCAATCCTGCCTTGCCTTTGCACATAGGTGCCAGGCGTGTTGGGGAGGGCTTAGGGGGTGGTGGGTTGCACACTGCCAAGGGCTTCAGCAGTGAGAGCTCTGTCAGAGGGAAGGGAAGGGCAACTGCAGGGCTCCTCCAGCGGTTTCTAGGCCGCCTAGAATCAGCGCCGCACCGAGAGCACCAGGCTCCCAGGGCCCCTGGCTGGGGTTTTCAGCCCCGCACACACGGAGGCTGATTCCTTGGGTGCCCAGAAAGTGTATGACAGACGTAGGTTCCCTAGCACTCTCCTCCCCAGCAGAGACATGTGCAGGTGTTGGGGCCTGATCCTGCGTGTCTGGGTTCCTGCCCACAGCCCCAACTCAGGGGAAGCAGCCCCTGAGGCAAGACCTGCTGGAGGAGCCCTGCGCCCCCGCCTGATAGGCGAGTGCACAGCCAGCAGGGAAGCGAGCCTCCTCGGGGGAAGAGGAGGCAGCCCAGCCCCGTCAAGTTGAAAGCCCTGCTTGCACGGAGCTAAGTGCGCCTCCAGTACGGCAGAGCTCTAGCTCTGCTCAGAGCCCGATCTGGCAGAGTTCCTGGCGCGAGGCTGCTCTGCCGGGGGCTAGCCTTGCCCAGACTTGCCTTGCTTTTAGGCTCCCTCTCCAGGAAGGAGCAGGCAGCAGGAGCCTGGGAGTCGCCACTGGCGCCTTTCTTGCCTCAGCTCCAATCCTGCCTTGCCTTTGCACTTAGGTCCCAGTCCTCCTTAAGGAGAGCTTAGGGGCTGGTGGGTTGCACACTGCCAAGGGCTCCAGCAGTGAGAATTCTGTCAGAGGGAAGGAAGGGCAACTGCAGGGCTCCTCCAGCGGTTGCTTGGCCGCCCAGATTCAGCGCCGCACGGAGAGCACCAGGCTCCCAGGGCCCCTGGCTGGGGTTTTCAGCCCGCACACACGGAGGCTGATTCCTTGGGTGCCAGAAAGTGTATGACAGACGTAGGTTCCCTAGCACTCTCCTCCCCAGCAGAGACATGTGCAGGTGTTTGGGGCCTGATCCTGCGTGTCTGGGTTCCTGCCCACAGCCCCAACTCAGGGGAAGCAGCCCCTGAGGCAAGACCTGCTGGAGGAGCCCTGCGCCCGCCTGATAGGCGAGTGCACAGCCAGCAGGGAAGCGAGCCTCCTCGGGGGAAGAGGAGGCAGCAAGCCCGTCAAGCTGAAAGCCCTGCTTGCACGGAGCTAAGTGCGCCTCCAGTACGGCAGAGCTCTAGCTCTGCTCAGAGCCCCGATCTGGCAGAGTTCCTGGCGCGAGGCTGCTCTGCCGGGGGCTAGCCTTGCCAGACTTGCCTTGCTTTTAGGCTCCCTCCCAGGAAGGAGCAGGCAGCAGGAGCCTGGGAAACGCCACTGGCGCCTTTCCTGGCCTCAGCTCCAATCCTGCCTTGCCTTTGCACTTAGGTCCCAGCTCCTTAAGGAGGGCTTAGGGGCTGGTGGGTTGCACACTGCCAAGGGCTCCAGCAGTGAGAATTCTGTCAGAGGGAAGGGAAGGGCAACTGCAGGGCTCCTCCAGCGGTTGCTTGGCCGCCCAGATTCAGCGCCGCACGGAGAGCACCAGGCTCCCAGGGCCCCTGGCTGGGGTTTTCAGCCCCGCACACACGGAGGCTGATTCCTTGGGTGCCCAGAAAGTGTATGACAGACGTAGGTTCCCTAGCACTCTCCTCCCCAGCAGAGACATGTGCAGGTGTTTGGGGCCTGATCCTGCGTGTCTGGGTTCCTGCCCACAGCCCCAACTCAGGGGAAGCAGCCCCTGAGGCAAGACCTGCTGGAGGAGCCCTGCGCCCCGCCTGATAGGCGAGTGCACAGCCAGCAGGGAAGCGAGCCTCCTCGGGGGAAGAGGAGGCAGCAAGTCCCCGTCAAGCTGAAATCCCTGCTTACACGAAGCTAAGTGCGACTCCAGTACGGCAGATCTCTAGCTCTGTTCAGAGGCCCGATCTGGCAGAGTTCCTGGCACCAAGATGCTCTGCCATAGGCGAGCCTTGCGCAGACTTGCCTTGCTTTAAGGCTCCCTCCCAGGAAGGAGCAGGCTGTGTGAGGCTCGGAAACGCCACTGGCGCCTTCCTGGCTTCAGCTCTACCCCTGCCTTGCCTTTGCACTTAGGTCCCAAGCGTCCTTGAGGAGGGCTTAGGGGCTGGTGGGTTGCACACTGCCAAGGGCTCCAGCAGTGAAAGCTCTGTCAGAGGGAAGCGAAGGGCAACAGCAGGGCTCCTTCAGCGGTTCCTTGGCCGCCCAGAAAAGCTCCGCACGGAGAGCACCAGGTTCCAAGGGCCCCTGGCTGGGTTTTGCATCCCCACACTCCCAGAGGCTGACTCCGTGGGTGCCTAGAAAGTGTGTGAGAGACGTAGGTTCCCTAGCACTCTCCTCCCCAGCAGAGACATGTGCAGGTGGTTGGGGCCTTATCCTGCGTGTCTGGGTTCCCGCCCACAGCCTCAACTCAGGGGAAGCAGCCCCTGAGGCAAGACCTGCTGGAGGAGCCCTGCGCGCCCGCCTGATAGGCGAGAGCACAGCCAGCAGTGTAGCGAGCCTCCTCGGGAGAAGAGGAGGCAGCCGAGCCCAGTCAAGAGGAAAGCCCTGCTTGCACGGAGCTAAGTGGGCCTCCAGTACGGCAGAGCTCTAGCTCTGCTCAGAGCCCCGATCTGGCAGAGTTTCTGGCGCGAGGCTGCTCGGCCGGGGGCTCGCCTTGCCCAGACTTGCCTTGCTTTTAGGCTCCCTCCCCAGGAAGGAGCTGTCTGAGCGAGCCTGGGAGACGCCACTGGTGCCTTCCTTGCCTCAGCTCCAATCCTGCCTTGCCTTTGCACATAGGTGCCAGGCGTGGTTGGGGAGGGCTTAGGGGGTGGTGGGTTGCACACTGCCAAGGGCTTCAGCAGTGAGAGCTCTGTCAGAGGGAAGGGAAGGGCAACTGCAGGGCTCCTCCAGCGGTTTCTAGGCCGCCTAGAATCAGCGCCGCACCGGAGAGCACCAGGCTCCCAGGGCCCCTGGCTGGGGTTTTCAGCCCCGCACACACGGAGGCTGATTCCTTGGGTGCCCAGAAAGTGTATGACAGACGTAGGTTCCCTAGCACTCTCCTCCCCAGCAGAGACATGTGCAGGTGGTTGGGGCCTGATCCTGCGTGTCTGGGTTCCTGCCCACAGCCCCAACTCAGGGGAAGCAGCCCCTGAGGCAAGACCTGCTGGAGGAGCCCTGCGCCCCGCCTGATAGGCGAGTGCACAGCCAGCAGGGAAGCGAGCCTCCTCGGGGGAAGAGGAGGCAGCCAGCCCCGTCAAGTTGAAAGCCCTGCTTGCACGGAGCTAAGTGCGCCTCCAGTACGGCAGAGCTCTAGCTCTGCTCAGAGCCCCGATCTGGCAGAGTTCCTGGCGCGAGGCTGCTCTGCCGGGGCTAGCCTTGCCCAGACTTGCCTTGCTTTTAGGCTGCCTCTCCAGGAAGGAGCAGGCAGCAGGAGCCTGGGAGTCGCCACTGGCGCCTTTCTTGCCTCAGCTCCAATCCTGCCTTGCCTTTGCACTTAGGTCCCAGTCCTCCTTAAGGGAGCTTAGGGGCTGGTGGGTTGCACACTGCCAAGGGCTCCAGCAGTGAGAATTCTGTCAGAGGGAAGGGAAGGGCAACTGCAGGGCTCCTCCAGCGGTTGCTTGGCCGCCCAGATTCAGCGCCACACGGAGAGCACCAGGCTCCCAGGGCCCCTGGCTGGGGTTTTCAGCCCCGCACACACGGAGGCTGATTCCTTGGGTGCCCAGAAAGTGTATGACAGACGTAGGTTCCCTAGCACTCTCCTCCCCAGCAGAGACATGTGCAGGTGTTTGGGGCCTGATCCTGCGTGTCTGGGTTCCTGCCCACAGCCCCAACTCAGGGGAAGCAGCCCCTGAGGCAAGACCTGCTGGAGGAGCCCTGCGCCCCCGCCTGATAGGCGAGTGCACAGCCAGCAGGGAAGCGAGCCTCCTCGGGGAAGAGGAGGCAGCAAGTCCCCGTCAAGCTGAAATCCCTGCTTACACGAAGCTAAGTGCGACTCCAGTACGGCAGATCTCTAGCTCTGTTCAGAGGCCCGATCTGGCAGAGTTCCTGGCACCAAGATGCTCTGCCATAGGCGAGCCTTGCGCAGACTTGCCTTGCTTTAAGGCTCCCTCCCCAGGAAGGAGCAGGCTGTGTGAGGCTCGGAAACGCCACTGGCGCCTTCCTGGCTTCAGCTCTACCCCTGCCTTGCCTTTGCACTTAGGTCCCAAGCGTCCTTGAGGAGGGCTTAGGGGCTGGTGGGTTGCACACTGCCAAGGGCTCCAGCAGTGAAAGCTCTGTCAGAGGGAAGCGAAGGGCAACAGCAGGGCTCCTTCAGCGGTTCCTTGGCCGCCCAGACAAAGCTCCGCACGGAGAGCACCAGGTTCCAAGGGCCCCTGGCTGGGTTTTGCATCCCCACACTCCCAGAGGCTGACTCCGTGGGTGCCTAGAAAGTGTGTGAGAGACGTAGGTTCCCTAGCACTCTCCTCCCCAGCAGAGACATGTGCAGGTGGTTGGGGCCTTATCCTGCGTGTCTGGGTTCCCGCCCACAGCCTCAACTCAGGGGAAGCAGCCCCTGAGGCAAGACCTGCTGGAGGAGCCCTGCGCGCCCGCCTGATAGGCGAGAGCACAGCCAGCAGTGTAGCGAGCCTCCTCGGGAGAAGAGGAGGCAGCCGAGCCCAGTCAAGAGGAAAGCCCTGCTTGCACGGAGCTAAGTGGGCCTCCAGTACGGCAGAGCTCTAGCTCTGCTCAGAGCCCCGATCTGGCAGAGTTTCTGGCGCGAGGCTGCTCGGCCGGGGGCTCGCCTTGCCCAGACTTGCCTTGCTTTTAGGCTCCCTCCCCAGGAAGGAGCTGTCTGAGCGAGCCTGGGAGACGCCACTGGTGCCTTCCTTGCCTCAGCTCCAATCCTGCCTTGCCTTTGCACATAGGTGCCAGGCGTGTTGGGGAGGGCTTAGGGGGTGGTGGGTTGCACACTGCCAAGGGCTTCAGCAGTGAGAGCTCTGTCAGAGGGAAGGGAAGGGCAACTGCAGGGCTCCTCCAGCGGTTTCTAGGCCGCCTAGAATCAGCGCCGCACCGAGAGCACCAGGCTCCCAGGGCCCCTGGCTGGGGTTTTCAGCCCCGCACACACGGAGGCTGATTCCTTGGGTGCCCAGAAAGTGTATGACAGACGTAGGTTCCCTAGCACTCTCCTCCCCAGCAGAGACATGTGCAGGTGTTTGGGGCCTGATCCTGCGTGTCTGGGTTCCTGCCCACAGCCCCAACTCAGGGGAAGCAGCCCCTGAGGCAAGACCTGCTGGAGGAGCCCTGCGCCCCCGCCTGATAGGCGAGTGCACAGCCAGCAGGGAAGCGAGCCTCCTCGGGGGAAGAGGAGGCAGCCCAGCCCCGTCAAGTTGAAAGCCCTGCTTGCACGGAGCTAAGTGCGCCTCCAGTACGGCAGAGCTCTAGCTCTGCTCAGAGCCCCGATCTGGCAGAGTTCCTGGCGCGAGGCTGCTCTGCCGGGGGCTAGCCTTGCCCAGACTTGCCTTGCTTTTAGGCTGCCTCTCCAGGAAGGAGCAGGCAGCAGGAGCCTGGGAGTCGCCACTGGCGCCTTTCTTGCCTCAGCTCCAATCCTGCCTTGCCTTTGCACTTAGGTCCCAGTCCTCCTTAAGGAGAGCTTAGGGGCTGGTGGGTTGCACACTGCCAAGGGCTCCAGCAGTGAGAATTCTGTCAGAGGGAAGGGAAGGGCAACTGCAGGGCTCCTCCAGCGGTTGCTTGGCCGCCCAGATTCAGCGCCACACGGAGAGCACCAGGCTCCCAGGCCCCTGGCTGGGGTTTTCAGCCCCGCACACACGGAGGCTGATTCCTTGGGTGCCCAGAAAGTGTATGACAGACGTAGGTTCCCTAGCACTCTCCTCCCCAGCAGAGACATGTGCAGGTGTTTGGGGCCTGATCCTGCGTGTCTGGGTTCCTGCCCACAGCCCCAACTCAGGGGAAGCAGCCCCTGAGGCAAGACCTGCTGGAGGAGCCCTGCGCCCCCGCCTGATAGGCGAGTGCACAGCCAGCAGGGAAGCGAGCCTCCTCGGGGGAAGAGGAGGCAGCAAGTCCCCGTCAAGCTGAAATCCCTGCTTACACGAAGCTAAGTGCGACTCCAGTACGGCAGATCTCTAGCTCTGTTCAGAGGCCCGATCTGGCAGAGTTCCTGGCACCAAGATGCTCTGCCATAGGCGAGCCTTGCGCAGACTTGCCTTGCTTTAAGGCTCCCTCCCCAGGAAGGAGCAGGCTGTGTGAGGCTCGGAAACGCCACTGGCGCCTTCCTGGCTTCAGCTCTACCCCTGCCTTGCCTTTGCACTTAGGTCCCAAGCGTCCTTGAGGAGGGCTTAGGGGCTGGTGGGTTGCACACTGCCAAGGGCTCCAGCAGTGAAAGCTCTGTCAGAGGGAAGCGAAGGGCAACAGCAGGGCTCCTTCAGCGGTTCCTTGGCCGCCCAGACAAAGCTCCGCACGGAGAGCACCAGGTTCCAAGGGCCCCTGGCTGGGTTTTGCATCCCCACACTCCCAGAGGCTGACTCCGTGGGTGCCTAGAAAGTGTGTGAGAGACGTAGGTTCCCTAGCACTCTCCTCCCCAGCAGAGACATGTGCAGGTGGTTGGGGCCTTATCCTGCGTGTCTGGGTTCCCGCCCACAGCCTCAACTCAGGGGAAGCAGCCCCTGAGGCAAGACCTGCTGGAGGAGCCCTGCGCGCCCGCCTGATAGGCGAGAGCACAGCCAGCAGTGTAGCGAGCCTCCTCGGGAGAAGAGGAGGCAGCCGAGCCCGTCAAGAGGAAAGCCCTGCTTGCACGGAGCTAAGTGGGCCTCCAGTACGGCAGATCTCTAGCTCTGTTCAGAGGCCCGATCTGGCAGAGTTCCTGGCACCAAGATGCTCTGCCATAGGCGAGCCTTGCGCAGACTTGCCTTGCTTTAAGGCTCCCTCCCCAGGAAGGAGCAGGCTGTGTGAGGCTCGGAAACGCCACTGGCGCCTTCCTGGCTTCAGCTCTACCCCTGCCTTGCCTTTGCACTTAGGTCCCAAGCGTCCTTGAGGAGGGCTTAGGGGCTGGTGGGTTGCACACTGCCAAGGGCTCCAGCAGTGAAAGCTCTGTCAGAGGGAAGCGAAGGGCAACAGCAGGGCTCCTTCAGCGGTTCCTTGGCCGCCCAGACAAAGCTCCGCACGGAGAGCACCAGGTTCCAAGGGCCCCTGGCTGGGTTTTGCATCCCCACACTCCCAGAGGCTGACTCCGTGGGTGCCTAGAAAGTGTGTGAGAGACGTAGGTTCCCTAGCACTCTCCTCCCCAGCAGAGACATGTGCAGGTGGTTGGGGCCTTATCCTGCGTGTCTGGGTTCCCGCCCACAGCCCAACTCAGGGGAAGCAGCCCCTGAGGCAAGACCTGCTGGAGGATAGGATAGG
>NW_017213543.1:0-15528 GCF_001704415.2 Capra hircus | reverse complement strand
TGATCAGAGTGGGAAGAGAGCATTTGAATTGTGCCACACCCATTGAACTAAAGAAATAGAGGAAACAATAGAATGGGAGAGACTAGAGATCTCCTCACAAACTTAGAGATACCAAGCAAACATTTCTGCAAAGATGGGCTCAATAAAGGACAGACGTTTCACGGGCCTAACAGAAGCAGAAGATATTAGAAGAGGTAGCCAAAATACACAGAAGAACTGTACATAAAAGATATTCATGACCCAGATAATCATGATGATGTGATCATTCACCTAGAGCCAGACATCCTGGAATGTAAACTCAAGTGGGTCTTAGGAAGCATGACTACAAAGAAAGCTAGTGAGGGGATAGAATTCCAGTTGAGCTAGTTCAAATCCCAAAAGACAATGCTATGAAAGGGCTGCACTCAACATGGCCACCAAATGTGGAAAATTCAGCACTGGCCACAGGACTGGAAAAGGGCAGTTTTCACTCCAATCCCAAAGAAAGGCAATGCCAAAGAATTCTCCCAACTGCTATACAGTTGCACTCATCTCCCTATGCCTACTAAATTAATGGTGAAAATTATCCGAGCCATGCTTCAGCAATACATCAACCAGGAACTTCCAGATATTCGAGTTGGTTTTCCAAAAGGCAGAGCAACCAAGATTCAAATTGCCAACATCTGCTGAATCATTGAAAAAACCAGGAGCATTCCAAAAGAAGATCTACTTCTGTTTTATTGAGACTTTGACTGTGTGGATCACAATAAACTTTGGGAAATTCTGAAAGAGATGGGAATACCAGACAACCTGACTTGCCTCTTGATAAACTTGTATGCAGGTCAGGAAGCAACAATTAGAACTGGAAATAGAACAACAGACTGGTTCCAGAAAGGAAAAGGAGTACCTCAAGGCTGTATATTGCTTATTTAACTTCTACACAGACTACATAATGAGAAACGGCTGGGCTGGAGGAATCTCAAGGTGGAAACAAGATTGACGGAGAAATATCAATAATCTCAAATATGCAGATGACACCAGCCTTATGGCAGAAAGTGAAGAACTAAACAGCCTCTTGATAAAAGTGAAACGAGAGAGTGAATAAGTTGGCTTAATGCTCAACATTCCAAAAACTAAGATCATGCCATCTGATGCCACCACTTCATGGCAAATAGGTGGGGAAACAGTGGAAACAGAAGATAACTTTATATTTCTGGGCTCCAAATTGCTGCAGCTGGTGACTGCAGCCATGAAGTTAAAAGACGCTTAGTCCTTTGAAGGAAACTTAAGAGCAACCTAGATGATTAATTATTATTATTGGCTACTGTTGACAATTGATTATTATATTCATATTAAAAAACAGAGGCTTTACTTTGTCAAGAAAGGTCCATCTAGTCAAGGCTATGGTTTTTCCAGTAGTCATCTATGGATGTAAGTTTTGGAATATAAAGACGGCTGAGCACTGAAGAATTGATGCTTTTGAACTGGGTGTTTAAGAAGACTCTTGAGAGTCCCTTGGACTGCTAGGAGATCCAACCAGTCCATCCTAAAGGAAATCAGTCCTTAGTGTTCATTGGAAGGACTGTTGAAGCTGAAACTCCAATACTTTGGTCACCTGATCTGAAGAGCTGGCTCATTTGAAAGCATCTTGTTGCTGGAAACGATTGAGGGCAGGAGGAGAAGGGGACGTCAGAGGATGAGATGGATGGATGGTATCACCGACTCAATGGACATGGGTTTGGGTTACCCATGGGACTTGATGATGGACAGGGAGGCCTGGCTTGCTGCGGTTCATGGGATAACAAAGAGTTGGACATGAATGAGTGACTGAGCTGAACTGATCACCCCTTAAAGAGTGATTTTTTTCTTTCTTTTTCTTTCTTTCTTTCTTTTTTTTTTAAATAATCTTGGGCACATTTGACTGAAGCATGTCACACAATGAAACGTTTAATGGTCAATAACTGCCAGCTGGGCTTGACATTGAATGGATGGAGAAGCACTGGGAGCATGTCACTGAACTTCAGCACTGTATGGTGATAGCCTGGTGAATGTCGTTAAATGGGGAGAATGAGCACACCATTGAAGTGGATCTTGGCATTGGAACAGTAGGTGGTGAATGTTATGGATGTGTTTGACTTGGGATAATGAGGAAGACTGGAGGAATGTCACAGAGCAAAGCACTGGATGGTGTAAATGTTTGAGTGTGTTTGGCCTGGTGAGGATGGAAAAGTCCTGGAATCTGCCATAAAATGGAAACACTAAATGGTCATAAGCTACTGCATGTGCTTCACCTAGAGAGGATGAAGAAGCACATGAAGCCTGCTGCAGGACTGAAACAATGGATGGTGACAATCTACTGGGTGTGTTTTGTCTCGGGTTGCGAAGAAGCACTTGAGGCAAGTCCTCAAACTGAGGCATGGAATGCTGATAAACTGTTGGGTACTTCTGAACGGTGGTGTGTGGCAAAATTCTTGAAATATGTTACAGTACTGAAACATTGGATGTTGCTAAACTACTGGTGTGTTTGATCCAGGAGAGGCAAGAAGCATTTGAAGCATGTCAAAAAACTGAAACAGGTGATAATCAACAGGGTGTGTATGACCCAGAGGGCATGGGGAAGTATCTGAACCTTGTGACCAACATGAAACACTGGATGGTGACAAACGGTTGAGTGTGCTTCATTTAGGGTGGACAAGAAGCACAGGATCCGTTTCACAGAACTCAAACGTGGACGGGGACAAGCTACTTGGTATGTTTGACCCAGGCAGAAAAGCTCTGGAAGCATGCTGTAACCCTGAAACACTGGATAGTGAGAAACTACTTGGCGTGATGACCTGAGGGAATGAAGAAACCCAGAAGCATGTTGCATAACTGAAACACTGGATAATGACAAACTACTGGGTGTCTTTGACCCAGTGTACACAAAGAAGCACTTGAAGCATGTCACAGAACTTGAACACTGGATGGTGAAAAACCCCTGGGAGTGTTTGACTGGGTGGATGAAGAAGCTCCTCAAGCACGTTTCTGCACTAAGACACTGGATGATGAGTGTGTTTTCACTTCAGAAAATGAAGCACTTGACTTGTGTAACAGCACGAAAATAGAGTATGGCACTTATACTACTGGGTGATTAGTCCCAGGCGACAAGGAAACACTGGAAAGTGTCACATGTTAATGCACTGAATACTCTATGGTGATAAAGTACTGAGTGTCTTTGATCTGGGGTTGAGAAGAAGCAGGTAAAGCAGGTCCCTGTGGTGAAACAAGGGATTCTGATACACTACTGGGAGTGTAGGAATTCAAGTGGAATAAGAAGCACTGGAAGCATGTCACATCCATGAAACAATAAATGTTGCTAAACTACTGAGTGGGCATGAGAGACTGGGAAAGACTCGAGATCTCTTCAGGAAAATAAGAGGTATCAAAGGAGTATTTCATGCACATATGTGTACAATAAAGGACCAAAAATGTCTGAACCTAAAAGAATTGGAAGATATTAAGGAGTGGTGGTATGATTACATAGAAGAACTATCCCAAAAGTTCCCAATGACCTAGATAACCATGATGGGGTGATCACTCACCTACAGCTAGACATCTTGGAGTGTGAAATCAAGTGGCTCTTAGAAAGCATCACTACCAACAAAGATAATGGAGGAGATGGAACAGCAGCTGAGCTATTTCAAATTTTAAAAGATGCTATTGTTGAAGTGCTGCACTCAGTATGCCAGAAAACTTGGAAAAGTCAGCAGTGGCTGCAGGACTGGAAAAGGTCAGTTTTTCATTTGAAATCCAAGGAAGGACAATGCCACATGATGTTCCAAATATCACACAACTGCCATTATTTTACACACTAACTCCTCTGAAGACAATTTATGAACAACTGAGATGGCTGGATGACATCACTGACTCGATGGACGTGAGTCTGAGTGAACTAAGAGAGTTGGTGATGGGCAGGGAGGCTTGGCTTGTGGCGATTCATGGGGTCGCAAAGAGTCGGACACAACTGAACTGAGACAGCATATTAAAAAGCAGAGATGTGAATGCGCCAACGAAGCTCCACCTAGTTAAGATTATGATTTTTCCAGTAGGCGTGTATGGATATGACAGTTGCATTATAAAGAAAGCTGAGCACCAAAGAATTGATGCTTTTGAACTGTGTTGTTAGAGCAGATTCTTGAGAGTCCCTTGAACTGCAAGGAGATCCAACCAGTCCATCCTAAAGGAGATCAATCATGAATATTCATTAGAAGGACTGAGGTTAAAGCTGAAACTCCAATACTTTGGCCAACTGATGTGAAGAGCTGACTCATTTGAAAAGACCCTGATGTTTGGGAAGATTGAAAGCGGCAGGAGAAGGGGAGGACAGAGGATGAGACAGTTAGATGGTATCACCGACTCAAAGGACATGAATTTCAGTAAACTGCGGGAGTCGGTGATGGACAGGAAGGCCTGATTTGCTGTAGTCCATGGGCTCACAAACAGTCATACACAACTGAGCAGCTGAAGTGAATCGAACAAAGGCATGCTCACAATTCTCCTGGCAAGACTTTAACAGCGCATTAACCTAGAAGTTGCAAATGTTCAAACTGGATTTAGAAAAGACAGAAACCAGAGGTCAGATAGGCAACATCCATTGGATCATGGAAAAAGCAAGAATCTTATTTAAAAAAAAAAAAAACTATTTCTGCTTTCTTGACTATGATAAAAATCCACTGTGTAGATCACAACAAACGGCAGAAAATTCTTAAAGACATGGAAACACCAGACTACCTACAAGCCTCCTGAGAGACCTGTATCCAGGTCTAGAAACAACCAGTGAGAACCAGATAAAGAAGAACAGATGGTTTGAAATTGGGGAAAAGAAAAAAAAAAAAAACTACTACATTTGTCACCCTGTTGATTTAACTTCTATGCAGAGCACATCTTGGAAAATGCTGGGCTGGAGGAAACACAAGCTGAAATTAAGAGAAAAAGAGAAATATCAATAACTTCAGATATGCAGATGACACCATCAATATAGCATCAAGCAAAGAATAACTAAAGAGCCTCTTGATGCAGGTGAAAGAGGAGAGTGAAAAAGCTGGCTTAAGACGCCAAAATGCAAAAAACTAAGATCATGGCATCTGGTCCTCTTATTTCATGGCAAATAGATGGGAAAACAGTGGTAACAGTGACAGACTTCTGTTTTCTTGGACTCCAAAATCATGGCAGGTGATGACTGCAGCTATGAAATTAAATGACACTTGTTTCTTGGAAGAAAAGCCAGTGACAACCCTAGACTGCATGTTAAAGAGCAGAGACATTCCTTTGCCAAGAAGCCTCCATATAGTCAGAGCTATATTTGTGTTTTTTAAGCAGTCATGTGACAATGTAAGTTAGACCATAAAGCAGGCTGAACATTAAGGAATTGATACTTTTGAACCACAGTCTTGGAGAAGACTCTTGTGAGTCGGTGGGGCTGCAAGGAAATCAATCCAGTCAACTCTAAAGGAGATCAGTCCTGAAAATTCACTGGAGGGGCTGATGCTGAGGCAGAAGCTCCAATATTATGGTTATCTGATGTGAAGAGCCAACTCATTGGCAAAGACTCTGATGCTGCCAAAGATTGGAGCAGAAGAAGGGGACGATGGAAGACCAGATACTTGGATGGCATCACCGACCCAGTGGATTTGAGTTTGAACAAGCTCCGGGAGATGGTCAAGGGCAAGAAGGCGTGATATACTGCAGTCCATGGGATTATGAAGAGTTGGAGATGACTGAGTGACGGAACAACAAATAACAGCCAGCGGCAACAAATATACTGGAGTGCCTTTGAGCTTGAGTAGTTTCAGGAGCTCTTGAAGCATGTCACAGATCTGAAACCCAAGATAGTGGTAAAACACTGAATGTCTTTGACTTGGAGTTAGTGAAGCAGCCGTTAATATGTGCTACAACATTGACACAATGAATGTCGGTAAGCTATATGGTGTATTTGTTGTGGAGGAAGTGAAGAACCACTTGAGTGGGTTTCATGACTGAAACACTGTATGTTCACACTTCAGATGGTCTGTGTTTGATCTTGTATATAGAAAGAAGCACAAGGAGCGTGTCACAACACTGAAACTGGATCATGGTAAATCATTGTGTATGATGAGCTGCGGTAGTTGAAAAATCAATGAAAGTATGTGGTAGCCCTGAATCAATGGATGGTGATAAACTAAGAGTGTGCTCAACCTTGAGTGGACAAAGGATCTTTTGAAGCATATACCAGAATTAACACACTGGATTGTGATAAATTATTGGTTATGTATTTTCTGCAGAGAATGAAGAAGCAGTTGAGCAGGAAACAGCATTGAAACACTGGATGGTGATAAACTATGGGGTTTGTTTGATACATGTTGAATGGAGAGAAACTGAAAGCATGGCACAGATTAAAACATGGGACCATGGCAAACTTCTGAATGTGTTTTACCTAGAATGGACTAAAGAAGGACTTTAAACTCATCACAGAACCGAAACAGGACTTGTGATAAGCTACCTACCATATTTTATCTGGAGAGGATAAAGAAGTCCATGAGGCATGCCACAGTACTGGAACACTGGATAGTGGTAAACGACAGGGAGTGTTTGACTAAATGAGACAAAGGGACACTTCAAGCTGGCAATAGCACAGCATCAACGAGTGATGATAATTTACAGGATGTGTTTTACCTGGAGGGGATGGAGGAGGCTCAAAACATGTCACAATACAGAAAAAATGGATGGTGATAGCTGTCACATTAATTTCTTCTGGAGTGGATTAAAAAAACACTTGAAGCATATCTAAACTGAAACACTGTATGGGGATATAATATTGTGTGCATTTAATGCCAATAAAAAATAGAGGGAACAATAGAACAGGAGAGACTAGAAATCTTGCCAAGAAACTGAGAGACTCCCAGGGAATGTTTCATGCAAACATGGGCACAATCAAGGACAGAAGTGGTATGAAACTAGCAGAAGGAGAAAATGTGATGAAGTGCTGGCAAGAGCATAAGAGAAGAGCTGTACCAGAGAAAGGTCTTAATCACTTGCTGCTGCTGCTGCTGCTGCTGCTGCTGCTGCTGCTGCTGCTGCTGCTGCTGCTGCTGCTATGCTGCTTCTCTCATGTCCAGGTCTTCGCGACCCCATGGACAGCACACTACCAGGCTCCTCTGTCCATGGGATTTTCCAGGCAAGAATATTGGAGTGGGGTGCCATCGCCTTGTCTGCTTAATCACCTATATAACCATAATGGTGTGATCACTCACGTAGAACAGACAACCTGGGGTGTGAAGTCAAGTGGGTCTTAGGAAGAATTACCACAAACAATGCTAGTCGAGATGATAGACTTGAAGCTCAGCTATTTCAAATTGTAAAAGATAATGCTGTTAAAATGCTGCACTCAATGTGCCAGGAAATTTGGAAAACTCATCAATGACCACAGGACAGGAAAAGGTCAGATTCACTCTGATCCCAAAAAGGGCATTGTGAAGGCATGCTCAAACTACTGCCCAGTCGTTCTCATTTCGTATGCTGGCAAGGTAATGCTCAAAATGCCTCCATCTAGGTTTCAACAATATGTGAACTGAGAACTTTCAAATGTACACATTGGATTACGAAAGGCAGAGAAACCAGAGATCAAATTGCCAACGTTCATTGGATCATAGAAAAAGCAGGGAATTCCAGAAAATGATCTACTTCTGCTTCATTCACTATGCTAAAGCCTTTGACTGTGGGGGTCACAGAAACTGTGGAAAATTCTTAAAGAGATGGGTATACTGGACCACTTTACCTGGCTCCTGAGAAGCCTGTATGCAGGCCACGAGGTAACAGAATCAGACAGGAACAATGGAGTTGTTCAGAATTGGTAATGGAGTATGTCAAGGCTGTCTTGTTGTCACGCCGCTTATTTAACTTACATGCACAGTATATCATGCAAAATGTCAGACTGGATGAAGTCGCAAAACTGGAATCGAAATTGCTGGGAGAAATTTAAATAAACTCAGACATGCACATGCAGAAAGCAGATGAGGGATTAGAGCTCTTTGCTGAGATGAAAGTGGAGATTTACAAATTTGACTTAAACCTCGACAATCAATAAATTAAGAGCATGTCATCGAGTCTTGATAGCAAATAAATCAGGACACAATGGAATCTGTGAAAGATTTTTATCGTCATGAGTTCCAAAATCACTGTGCATGGTGACTGCAAACATGCATTTAAAAGACTCTTGTTTCTTGCAGGAAAAGCTATGACAAACCTAGGCAGCAGATGAAACCAGAGACATCCCTTTGCTGGCAAAAGTCAAGGTGTGGTTTTTCCAATAGCCGTGCATGGATGTGGGATCTGAACTATAAAGAGGGGGAATGCCAAATAATCAATGTTTTAGAGCTGTAGTGCTGGAGAAGACTCTTGAGTCCCTTGAACTGCAAAGGGATCAAAGCAGTCAGTCCTAAAGGAAATCAACACTGACTACTCATTGGAAGGATTGATGCTGAAGTTACAATACTTTGGCCACCTGATGCAAAGAGCCAAATCATTAGACAAGACTAATGCTGAGTAAGATTGGAAGCAGGTGGGGATGGGTGTGACAGAGAATAAGACGGTTGACTGCTGGCATAGCTGTCTCAATGGGCCATGAATTTGAGCAAATTCCAGGAGATAGTGAAGGACAGGGAAGCCTGGTGTGCTGTAGTTCATGGGGTTTCAAAGAGCAGGACATAACTGTGCGACTGAAAAACATCAATCAGGTAAATAAAGAAGCATCTGAAGTGTGTCACACCACTTAAATACTGGATGTTGATAAACTACTGTATGTATTTGAAAGGGATCGTTGAGGAAGCACTTGTGCGTTAATCAGCACTGAAAGAACGGATGTGTGTATTAACCCAGAGTAGTTAAGGAAGGACTGTAGTATGTCACAGCACTGATAGAATAAATGGTGATGAAACAGTTGCTGAGTTTCACCTCTGGGGATCAAACAAGCGCCTACTATATGCCACCACTTACGGCCCTGAAACCTTGGCTAATGATAAAATGCTGGGAATGTCCAACTGATGGGGACTGTTAAGCACTTGAAGCATATCCCTGTACTGAATACTGGATGATGGTACACTAATGAGTATGTTCTACAGCAGAAGATGAAGCACATGAAGCATATCACAGCACTGAAACTCTGAAGGGTGGTAAACCCCAAGGAGTGACGGGCCAGGATTGACAAAGGAGCAGATGCAGCGATTCACCAGTACTGAAATATAGATGTTGAAAAACTATTGAGCATTTCACACCCAGGTGGACAAAGAAGCATTCGGAGCATGTCCTACGTCAAGGCACTGAGCACTGCATGGTGATAAACTACAGAGTGTGTTTTTCCAGAGAGTGGATGAATAGGCACTTGAATCACGCCATTGCACTGAAACACTGACTTTAGTAAAGTACTGGATGTATTTTTCCAGTCTGAATGATACAGCAGTTTGTGTCACAGCTTGGAAGGGCGGGATGGTGATAAGCTCCTGGTGTGTTTGATAAAGATGCACTTGAACTTGTGACAGCAGTGAAAAGCAGCAAGTGATAAGCTGGTGAGGCTATTTTACCTGGGGTGGAGAAAGATGTGGCTGAACCTCCTCTCTGAAGTGTGGATAATAAGCTACTTGGTATGTTTGACCAGGGGTGGATGAAGACACACTGAAAGCATGTTGCAGCAGTGGAACACTGGATGGAGATACACAACTGGATGTGTTTGACCCAGGGTGCATGAAGAATAACTCGAGGTGTCACTGCACTGAAACAGTAGATGATGATCATCCATTGGATACATTCAATGAGTAATCAATGAAGAAGCACATGGAATGGCACTGCATTGTGATAAACACCTGCTTGTATTTGCCCAGTGTGGATGAAGACGTTCTTGAAGCGTCCCCAATCTTTGCAACCCTGGATGCTGATATGTTCCCATCAACCAATGTGTCTTTTTGATATGAGGTGTAAAAGCAGGCACTTACAGCATGTCACAGGGCCTTTCCTGGTGGTCCAGTGGGTAAGCATCCACCTTGTAGTGTAGGGGATGAAGGTTCATTCCCTGACTGGGAAACTAACATCCCATATGCTACAAAAAAACTAAACCTGCATAGCTGCAAATACTGAAGTTCTCACACTCCAGAGACTGCATGCCATGGTTACAGTTGGCTTGTCTCAAGGACTATCTTACGTGACACGACTAAGACCCAACACAGCCAACTACATAAATTAAGAAGAATCACGTCACAGGTGAAACACTGGTGACAAACTGCTGAGTGTGCTTTACCTGGAGGAAATGAAGAAACGCTTGAATCATCTCTCTGCATTGAAACATGGGATAGTGATAAGCTACTGGGTACATGGGGTGCATGAAGAAGACTTGCGGGATGTTCCGCAGTTAAAACAGTGGATGATGATAGTCTACTGAGTGTATTAGACCTGGAGTGGATAGAAGGCATGTCACCAAATGAAACATTAAGGGTGGTAAACCACTGCTGTGTTTAACTAGGGAGGATGAAGAAACACTTAACCTGTCACAGCACTGAATACTAGATATGTTTGTCCCGGAGTGAGTTGAACAAGCACTCGAAACAGGTTACAGAACTGAAAGAAACACTGGATGGTGGTAAACGACACAGTTATGACCAGAGATGAAGAAGCAATGGAAACATATCATGACAGCGAAACACTAGCTGATGAGAAACAGTATTATCAGTGGCAAGATGCCTGCTCCAGAGTTCAGGTTCAAGACGCCAGCATGTTTGCACTAGAATGCGGGCTTAATAAGTTTGTGATGCCTCCCCTAAAGTGCAAATTCAGCAGTTACCACAGCCTATCCTGGATCGTGATGTCAGAAGGCGGTAAAATGAGAGCTGGGGCTGCAAGCCTCAGAATGTGCATGATGTGCGCTAGAATGAGGGCTCATTGGTGGCTGATGCATGCGATTAGACTTGCAATTTCAGGAGTTGTGACATGGGTATCCTATATCACCCATGATATAAAACCTCACACTGGTCTTCTGTTTTTCGCATATGGTACCGTACCCAATTAAACGCGCTTTTCTCAAATCATCCCACCTTCACCTTCTCCCACTGAGTCAAACGTCTGTTCTTGAGATCTTTGTCTCTTCTCCTTGCCTGCGTATAGCCCATCTTTCTAAATTCCACATATGCGAGTTAATATACAGTTTTGTCTCTCTCTTTCTTAGTTCCTTCATTTCTGTGTAATAGGTTTCATGCTCTTCCCACTCATTAGAACAGACTCAAATGCATGACTTCTTATAACTGAGTAACATTTCATATGCATATGTAGCATAACTTCCTTAACCATTCATCTGCTGATGGACCTCCTGGTCACTTTCACATCCTAGGTATTGCAAACAAGTGCTTCAATAAACATTGGAGTACTGTGTTTCTTACCATTCTAGTTTCCTTGAAGTTCATGCCCAAGAGTGGGATCGCTGGGTCATATATTTCTCTTTCCAACTTTCTAAGGAGTCTCCATAATGGTTGTACCAGTTTGCATTCCAATCAACAGTGGAAAAAGGTTCCCTTTTCTCCACACCCTCGCCAGCAATTATATTGTAGACATTTTAATGATGGCCAATCTGATCAGTGTGAAATGATACCTCAATGTGGTTTTGATTTGCATTTCTCTTATAATGAGTGATGCTGAGCAACATTTCTGTGTCTCTTAGTAATCTGTGTATCTTCTTTGCAGAGGGCTTTTACCTATGTTTTGATTGGTGCTTTGTTTTACTGAGTAGTATTTGTAGCTGTGTATTGAGATGCATGCGCAGCTTGCACATTTTGGAGACGAATTTTTGTTAGTTTTTCAGTTGCTATTCAGTTCAGTTCAGTTCAGTGGTTCAGTCGTGTCCGACTCTTTGCGACGCCATGAATTGCAGCACGCCAGGCCTCCCTGTCCATCGCCAACTCCCGGAGTTCACTCAGAGTTCCTATTATTTCCTCCCAATTCTGAAGCTACATATTCACTTTATTTATAGTTTCCTTCATTGTACAAAAGCTATGGAGTTTAATTAGGTTCTTTTTTAAAACTTATTTTTATTTCCTTTAGGCAATGGGCCATAGAGGATCTTGCTGTGACTTATTTTGTGGTGGTTATACCTATATTTTACTCTGAGGGTGGTATATTTTCTGGTCTTACTTTACACCTATAATCCATTTTGAGTTTATTTTTGAACATGATGCTAGATAGCGTTCTAGTTTCTACACATAGCTGTCCAGTTTTCCCAGTAACACTTTTTTTGAAGAAAATGTCTTTTTCTGTTGCGCAGTTTTGCCTGCATCGTCAAAGATAATGGGTGCATGAATCGATCATTGGGCTTCATATTTTTTTCCATTGGTCTATATTTCTATGTGCAAGTTTCATACTCTCTTGATATCTTTGTAGTGTAGTCTGAAGTTAGAAAATTTGACTCCTCTAGTTCCATTCTTCTTTCTCAAAACTGCTTTGGCTCTTCGATTATGCAAATCGTAAAATAATTCGTTCTAGTTTATGAAAAATACTCTTGGTAGTTTGAGAGGTATTGTATTGAATCTGTTGAATGTTTTGGCTGGTATATTCATTTTAACTCTATCAGTTAGTCCAATCCAAGAACATGATATCTTCCTCCATCTATATATGCTTTGGTTTCTTTCCTCAGTGCTTTCTTTTATCCTTCTGGGAAAGTGAAAGTTGCTCAGTCACGTCTGACTCTTTGCAATCCCATGGGCTATGCAGTGTATGGAATTTGAAATTCTCCACACCGGAATACTGGAATGGGTAGCTTTCCCTTCTCCAGAGGATCTTCCCAACCCAGTGATCAAACGCAGGTCTCACACATTGCAGGAGGATTTGTCACCAGCTGGGGCCACAAGGGAAGCCCAAGAACACTATAGTGGGTAGCCTATCCCTTCTTCAGGGCGTCTTCCTGACCCAGGAATCAAACAGGAGTCTCCTGCATTGCAGGCAGCTTCTTTACCAATTGAGCCATCAGGGACATCCTTTGTCTCTTTATGCAAACTTATTTCTAGTTATTTTATTCCTTTCATTGCAATGGTGAACAGAACTGTTCCTTAATTTCTCTTTCTGGTTTTTCATTGTGAATGTGTAGGACTACAAGGGTTTCAGTGTATTAATTTTATACCCTACACATTTACTGTATTCATTGATTAACTCCAGTAATTTTCTGGTGGCATCTCTTGGGTTTTCTGTGTAAAGGGTAATATCATGTGCAAATACACAGTTATACCGCTTCTTTTCAAATGAGGATTCTTTTCATATCTTTTTCTTCTTTGAAAACTGTGGCTAGAATTCCCAGAACGAGTAGTGATGAGTGTGGGCACATTGTCTTAATGCTGATTTTAAAGGAAATTTTTTCAGCTTTTCATTATTGACAATAATGTTTACAATGGTTTTGTCATATTTGGCTTTCATTATGTTGAGGTATGTTCCACCTATGACTACTTTGGCAGAGGTTTTTGTTTTTTGCTTCATAAAAACTCTGAATTTTGTTGAATTCAAATTTGAATTTTTGGGGTTTAGCCTCCAAATTATTTGTGTTTCCTCTAGTTGTTGTTGTTGTCGTTTTCCTGTGGTTGATATCTGATCTAACAACACTGTGATCAGAAAATATGCTTGAAAATATTACAATCTCTTGAAGTTTATTAAGGTTAGATGTGATCTAACCTTGGATGTGATCTGTCCTAAGATAATTTCTTTTGCACTTGAGAAAAAGGAGACAAAAAGGAGAAGAAGGTGAAATCTGTTCTTTTGCAGTGGGATGACCTCCGCAGGGGGTAGATATCAATTATCTCAAACTGGTCTAATGTATCTTCTAAAACTTGAGTTTTCCTTATTTTATTTTCTGTCTGGATGATCTGTTCATGTTATGAGTGAAGTATTAAAAATCACCCAATACTATTGGTTAGTGTCTATTTCTGCTCTAATAGTTGTTGGCATTTGCCTCTTGTATTGAGCTGCTCCTGCCTTGGGTGCATATAGCTTCTTCTTGGATTGATACCTTGATTGTTATGTAATGCGACCTTCTTTGTCTCCTATAGTGGTCTTAACTTAAAGTCCATTTATCTGATACGAATATTGCTCCTCCCACTTTTGCTCTCCATTTTCACAAGATAGCTTTTTCCTGGCCATCACTTTCAGGCTGTATGTGTCCTAGTTATGAGGTGGTTTTCTTGCAGACAGTATATTCTTGTATGCATTCACCCAGGCTTTGCCTTTTCATTGGAGCATTTAGCCCATTTCTGTTGAAGGTAGTTGTTGTTGATAAGTATGATCTTCTTACCATTTACTATATATTTTGTGGCTTTGTTTTATAAGCTTTTCTGTTTCCTATCTAGAGAAGATCCTTCAGCATTTCCTGAAGTGCTGGTTTGGTGGTTCTGAACACTAACTGCGTTTGTTTGTCTGTAAAGCTCTTGTTTTCTCTTTGGAATGAGAACACTATCCTTGTTGGATAGAGTAATTTTGGCTTTAGGCTTTTGCCTTTCAGCACTTTAAGTACATCCTGCCATTCCCTGCTAAGCTGAAGGTTTCTATTGTAAGATCAGCTGTTATCCTTATGGGGATTCCCTTCTATGTTATTTGCTTGTGATTCCTTTGTTACCTTGAATATTTGTCCATTGTGTATATTTATTTGTTTGTTTGTTTTTATTTTGATTAATGTGTGTTTTGACATGTTTTCTCTTGGTTTTATCCCTATGGGACACACTGGGATTTTTCATCTTAGGTGTCTATTCTTTTTCCCATTTCAGGGAAATTTTAACTATTTCCTCCTCAAATATTTTCTCATGCCCTTTCCTTTTGCCTTCTTTCTCTGAGAAACCTATGATTTAAATATGGGACATTTAACATTGTCCCATAGGTCTCTGAGAGGGTCTTCATTTCTCTCTCTCTCTCTCTCTCTTTCTGTTCTGCTTCATTTATTTCCCATATCCGATCTTCCAGCTCACTTAGTCTTTCTTCTGCCTCAGTTACGCTACTGTTCCTGTTGTCCAGGTGATTTCTATCTCAGTTATTTCACTGTTCATTATTGATTGACTACTCATTATTTCTTCTAGGTCCATTTAAAACACCCCTTTCATCTTCTCAATCCATGTCTGAAGTCTGTTTATCTGTAGATCCATTTGTTTCCAAGACATTGACTATTATTATGCTGAACTGTTTTTCCTGTAGACTTCCTACCTCCTCCTCTTGCATTGGTTTGTTGATTTTTATTGTGTTCCTTCATCTGCTGGATATGTCTCTGCCTTTTCATGTTGTTTCGATGACTGTCTTCGAGTCTATTTTCTGCAAACTGGAGGGCCATCGTTGCTATTAATTGGGTGGTCTCCTCCAAGTGAATGCGGTGGGACCAGTGGCTTGTGAAAGGTTTCTAGTTGAGAGAACTTTGTTGTTGTTGTTATAGAAGATGGCTGTTGATCTCATTGGTTCTGAGAGTCAATGCAGTGTCCATTAGGGAATTTAGGGCTCTATTACGGCTTCGATTCCAGATGAGCTATTTCAAATCCT
>NW_017213542.1:0-15529 GCF_001704415.2 Capra hircus | reverse complement strand
TGTTCTGGAATGGTGGAAAGAAACAACCAAACTCTTGAAGAGACACTTTCAAAATGGATCATAGAGACTGACTGTACGTGGATGGGCTTGCTTCCGGCAGACTTACTCATATTACGGGTAACCGCACGTTCCCACAGTTGTTGTCCTTATGAAATTTTCTATGGGAGACCCCCTCCCACAGTGAGGCAGGTGTTAGCAGATTTGCCACAAGTAAGGGGTGGGATTTCACAGCAGATGGAACAATTAGGTAAGGTAATAAATCAGGTAACTAAGTTTGTATAAAAAAGAATATCATTCCCCCTTGAGGAAGAGATTCATGAATTTGTGCTCAGTGATCAGGTGTGGCTCAATGACTGGAAACACAATTCCTTGGCCTGACATCGGAAAGGTCCTTATACTGTTGTTTTAGCCACAATTCTGAAAGAGATGGGAATACCAGACCACCTAACCTGCCTCTTGAGAAATCTGGATGAAGGTCAGGAAGCAACAGTTAGAGCAGGACATGGAACAACAGACTGGTTCCAAAAAGGAAAAGGAGTATGTCAAGGCTGTATATTGTCACCCTGTTTATTTAACTTCTATGCAGAGTACATCATGAAAAATGCTGGGATGGAAGATACATAAGCTGGAATCAAGATTGCCGGTAGAAATATCAATCAACTTAGATATGCAGATGACACCACCATTATGGCAGAACGTGAAGAGGAACGGGTATGTCGGGGAACTTCTTGAGTTGCAGCAAGGGTGTGAAGGACCCATTGGAAGTTCCAGAGGTTAGGTGTGGTTAGTCTCGAGATGCCTCAGCGGAAATGGGCCTCATGTCGCCTGGAATGGAGAGGCTCCTGGATATTCCCGAGTTTCAGCAGGTGCTCTCGAGTTACGACGGGGATTCAGGGACCCGCTCTGGCGGCCGCAGGAAAGGCCAGTTATCATGCGTGTTGCTAGGGGGCCTCTCGTGATTCCTCTCCCGTCGATGCCGGGGCCTAAGACCTTGTGTGGAGTCGGGGCCGGAAGCTGAGGATTCCTCTCCAGTGCTGACATGGATTTTGGGGTACTTCTGGAGTCTCCACAAAGGAGTCAGGCCTCGTCTCGAGTGGGGGCATGAGCGTGCCCTTTCCTCCCATGCTGTAGCAGCAGTGTCACGCTTCCCCTTGCGTGGACCAAGGGATCTGTGGCTTTCCCTCGAGTCTTTCCCACGAGGCTTTCCCACAGGGCTGTCCCACGTGTCACGGTGGTGTGAGTCGATCCTCGGCATGAAAGCCGAAGTGCAGGAAAACAGGTTCCTGTGGAACGGACTGAGATATCTGGGGGAGTCTTGGAATGGTGGCACGACCCTGCAGTTCCTCTCCCCTTTCCTTTGGAGAGCGCCTCCTCTTGAGATGCGATGGGAATGCCGGAATTCTTTCCGGACCAAGCAGGGAAAGGATCCGTCCTCTCGAGCTACGAGCCGGAAACGGAGCTCCTCTGGATGTGGGCGGGACTCTCGTGCTTCCTCTCGAGTGGAGACGGGTATGTCGGGGAACTTCTTGAGTTGCAGCAAGGTTGTGAAAGACCCCTTGGAAGTTCCAGAGGTTAGGTGTGATTAGCCTCGAGACGCCTCAGCGGAAATGGGCCTCTTCTCGCCTGGAGGGGAGAACCTCCTGGATTTTCTCGAGTTGCGGCATGTGCTCTCGACTTACGACGGGGACCTCAGGGACCCGACTGGTGGCTTCAAGAAAGGCCAGTCCCCATGCGAGTTGCTCGGGGGCCTCTCGGGGGCCACTCGGCGTTTCCTCTCCGGTCGATGCTGGGGCCTAAGACCTTGTGTGGAGTCAGTGCTGGAACCTGCCGATTCCTCTCCAGTGCTGACATGGATCTTGGGGTACTTCTGGAGGCTCCCCAGGGGAGTCAGTCCTCGTCTCAAGTGGGGGCATGCACGTGCGCTTTCCTTCAGAGCGGCAGCAGCAGTGTCGCGATTCCATTTGCGTGGATCAAGGGATAAGGGGCTTTCCCTCGAGGCTTTCCCACGAGGCTTTCCCACGAGGCTTTCCCACGAGGCTTTCCCACAGGGCTGTCCCACGTGCCACCGTGGTGTGAGTCGATCCTCGGCTTGAAAGTCGAGGCAGTGCAGGGAAAACAGGTTTCCCTGGAATGAACTGAGACATCTGGGGGACTCTGGGAATGGTGGCACGACTCTGGAGTTCCTCTCGCCTTTCCTGTGGAGAGCGTCTACTCTTCAGATGCGACGGGAACGTCGGGAATTCTTTCTCGACCACGCAGGGAAAGGATCCCTCCTCTCGAGCTAGGAGGCAGAAATGGGGCTCCTCTGGATGTGGGCGGGACTCTCGTGCTTCCTCTCGAGTGGAAGAGGGGTATGTCGGGGAACTTCTTGGTGTTGCAGCAATGGGTGTGAAGGACCCTTTGGAAGTTCCAGAGGTTAGGTGTGATTAGCCTCGAGACGCCTCAGCGGAAATGAGCCTCATCTAGACTGGAGGGGAGAACCTCCTGGATTTTCTCGAGTTGCAGGCAGGTGATCTCGACTTATGACGGGGACGCTAAGGGACCCACTCTGGTGGCCTCAGGAAAGGTCAGTCCGCATGCGAGTTACTCGGGGGCCTCTCGGGATTCCTCTCCCGTCGATGCCGGGGCCTAAGGCTGCTGGGAGCCAGTGTGAGGAAGCCCGCCCGTGACAAGGTTATGAGGAAGGAAGCTGACATACGCAAGGCGTGCTCAGACTTCAGGGACCCTTCTGGAAATTTTTAAGCATGTACCCCAACAAAAATCTGCCAGTTTTTGTGCTCTGCTTTTTCACTCTTCTGACCTTTTCTGGAAAAGTCAATTCAGGGCTTTAGTCTTCTGCATTTGAAAGAGTGTTTCAATCCAAAAACCCTCTGATGGCTTTCTAGCCTGCCTGTAGGACTCGTACAGCTGCGCTTGTGATTGTTTGAGGCCTCCTGACCGCAGGAGGCACAGGAAGCTTAAAACATCCTAGGAATGCAGGAGCTTCCGAGGAGTCAGAATCTTTAGAATAGGACTGATTAAAAGTTTCATTTTTGGGGTCAATGCTTGCTGCCAAATTTTCATATCCTTTATTTTTATATATAGATGGTATGTGAAAAACAAGTAGTAGACCTGGTATTAGCCACATTAGATCTTTGAGTTAAGCACCTTCTTTCTTATAACCCACTGCACCTTTGTTCTATAGAGATGTAACTTTAATGCTTTAAGGAGATGCAGATTAAAGAAAAACACTTCAGGGGAAACAAAATTAACATTCATTAAGGAAGAGAGCCAAAAAGTGTTAACAAGCCTCTTGGCCAGAAGATAATGTAAATCACCTGAGACCTTTTGTATACAAAATGATATACAGAAAGAATCTGGGTTGCGAACACTACATAATTTTGGGTTATCCATTGATCTCCATGTATTATCAAAAGTATAAAAGACCTTCTGAACAATAAAGGAGGAGGCCAGGGGCCGGGGGGCCAGTTTCTCGGACCAGCTTCTCGAACTAGTCTCTCAGCCTGGTTTCTTGGGACTCTGGCTCCCCCCGTGTCTTTCTCGCTCTTTCTTCTTCTCTACCTTTCCTTCTCTCTGCTCTTTACTATAACTTCAGGCTGAATCTCCACTTGGAGTGCGGAGGCTCGCCAGGTCTACTTACTTGCCCTGGCTGTTAAGACCCGCACGAAAGGGAGCTTAAGGCGAGACACCCTTAGATATTCAAGCGGGCGCCGGTGGCCCAACGTAGGTGCTGCAAATTCCTTGTCTGGAATTTTATTGGCCGTCCGCGTAAACCAAGCTATTCAGCCCTCCTCCTCCACTTAATCTTCTTACTACACTATAGTTTCCTAATCTAATCTTACATTAATAAATAAACAAGTCTTTCCACGCCAACGCCGTCCACCCTTCGAATTCCTTGGATCCACCGGGGCTGGACCCCCGGCATAAGACCTTGTGTGGAGTCGGTGCCGGAACCTGAGGATTCCTCTCCAGTGCTGACATGGATCTTGGGGTACTTATGGAGTCTCCCGAGGGGAGTCAGTCCTCGTCTGGAGTGGGGGCATGCACGTGCGCTTTCCTCCCCAGCTGTAGCAGCAGTGTCACGCTTCCCTTCGCGTGGATCAAGGGATCAGGTGCTTTCCCTCGAGGCTTTCCCACAAGGCTTTCCCACGAGGCTTTCCCACAGGGCTGTCCCACGTGCCACTGTGGTGTGAGTCGATCCTCGGCTTGAAAGTCGAGGCTGTGCAGGGAAACAGTTTTCCCTGGAATGGACTGAGACATCTGGGGGATTCTGTAAATGGGGCCTGATCCTGGAGTTCCTCTCGCCTTTCCTGTGGAGAGCGCCTCCTCTTGAGATGAGACGGGAACGATAGGAACTCTTTCCCGACCACGCAGGGAAAGGATCCCTCCTCTCGAGCTAGCAGGCGGAAACGGGGCCACTCTGGATATGGGCGGGACTCTCGGGTTCCTCTTGAGTGGAGACGGGTATGTCGGGGAACTTCTTGAGTTGAAGCAAGGGTGTGAAGGACCCTTTGGAAGTTCCAGAGGTTAGGTGTGATTAGCCTCGAGACGCCTCAGCGGAAATGGTCCTCATCTCGCCTGGAGGGGAGAACCTCCTGGATTTTCTCGAGTTGCGGCAGGTGCTCTCGACTTACGACGGGGACCTCAGGGACCCGCTCTGGTGGCCTCAGGAAAGGAGAGTCCCCATGGGCGTTGCTCGGGGGCCTCTCCGGATTCCTCTCCCGTAGATTCAGGGGTCTAAGACCTTGTGTGGAGTTCGGTGCCGGAACCTGAGCATTCCTCTCCAGTGCTGACATGGATCTTGGGGCACTTCTGGAGTCTCCCTAGGGAGTCAGTCCTCATCTCGAGTGGGGCCATGCACGTGCGCTTTCCTCCCGAGCTGTAGCAGCAGTTTCACGCTTCTCTTCGCGTGGATCCAGGGATCTGTGGCTTTCCCTCGCGGCTTTCCCACGAGGCTTTAACACAGGGCTGTCCCACGTGCCACTGTGTTGTGAGTCGATCCTCGGCTTGAAAGTCGAGGCAGTGCAGGGAATACAGGTTTCCCTGGAATGGACTGAGACATCTGGGGGACTCTGGGAATGTGGCACGACCCTGGAGTTCCTCTCGCCTTTCCTGTGGAGAGCGCCTCCACTTGAGATGCGACGGGAACGCCGGGAATTCTTTCCCGACCACGCAGGGAAAGGATCCCTCCTCTCGAGCTAAGAGGCGGAAACGGGGCTCCTCTGGATGTGGGCGGGACTCTCGGATTCCTCTTGAGTGGAGACGGGTATGTCGGGGAACTTCTTGAGTTGCAGCAAGGGTGTGAAGGACCCTTTGGAAGTTCCAGAGTTAAAGTGTGATTACCCCCTAGTTGCCTCAGTGGAAATGGGCCTCATCTCGCCTGGAGGGGAGAACCTCGTGGATTTTCTCGAGGTGCGGCAGGTGCTCTCGTCTTACGATGGGGACCTCAGGGACCCGCTCTGGTGGCCTCATGAAAGGCCAGTCCCCATGCGAGTTGCTCTGGGGCCGCTGGGGATTCCTCTCCCGTAGATACCGGGGCCTAAGACCTTGTGTGGAGTCGGTGCCGGAACCTGAGGATTCCTCTCCAGTGCTGTCATGGATCTTGGGGTACTCCTGGAGTCTCCCCAGGGGAGTCAGTCCTCGTCTCGACTGGGGCCATGCACGTGCGCTTTCCTCCCGAGCTGTAGCAGCAGAGTCACGCTTCCCTTCGCGTGGATCAAGGGATTTGTGTCTTTCCCTCGAGGCTTTCCCAGGAGGCATTCCCACGAGGCTTTCCCAAAGGGCTGTCCCACGTGCCACCAAGTTGTGAGTCGATCCTCGGCTTGAAATTCGAGGCAGTGCAGGGAAAACAGTTTTCCCTGGAATGGACTGAGACATCTGAGGGACTCTGGGAATGTGGCACGACCCTGGAGTTCCTCTCGCCTTTCTTGTAGATAGTGCCTCCTCTTGAGATGGGACGGGAACGCCGGGAATTTTTTCCAGACCACGAAGCGAAAGGATCCCTCCTCTCGAGCTAGCAGGCGGAAACGGGGCTCCTCTGGGTGTGGGCGGGACTCTCGTGCTTCCTCTCGAGTGGAGACGTGTATGTCGGGGAACTTCTTGAGTTGCAGCAAGGGTGTGAAGAACCCTTTGCAAGTTCCAGAGGTTAGGTGAATATCCTGGAGACGCCTCAGCAGAAATGGGCCTCATCTCGCCTAGAGGGGAGAACCTCCTGGATTTTCTCGAGTTGCGGCAGGTGCTCTGGACTTACGACGGGGACCTCAGGGACCCGCTCTGGTGGCCTCAGGAAAGGCCAGTCCCCATGCTAGTTGCTCTGGGGCCTCTTGGGATTCCTCTCCCGTCAATATCGGGGCCTAAGGCCTTTGTGGAGTCGGTGCCAGAACCTGAGGTTTCCTCTCCAGTGCTGACATGTATCTTGGGGTACTTCTGGAGTCTCCCCAGGGGAGTCAGTCCTCGTCTCGAGTGGGGGCATGCACGTGCGCTTTCCTCCCCAGCTGTAGTAGCAGTGTCACACTTCCATTCACGAGGAACAAGGGATCTGTGGCATTCCCTCGAGGATTTCCCACGAGGCTTTCCCACGAGGCTTTCCCACAGGGCTGTCCCAGGTGCCACCGTGCTGTGAGTCGATCCTCGGCTTGAAAGTCGAGGCAGTGCAGGGAAAACAGGTTTCCCTGGAATGGACTGAGACATCTGTGGGACTCTGGGAAAGGGGCCTGATCCTTTAGTTCTTCTCGCCTTTCCTGTGGAGAGCGCCTCCTCTTGAGATGCGTTGGGAACGCCGGGAATTCTTTCCCGAACACCAGGGAAAGGATCAATCCTCTCGAGCTATGAGGTGGAAACAGGGCTCCTCTGGATGTGGGCGGGACTCTCGTGCTTCCTCTCCAGTGGAGACGGGTATGTCGGGGTATTTCTTGAGTTGCAGCAAGGGTGTGAAGGACCCTTTGGAATTTCCAGAGATAAGGTGTGATTAGCCTCGAGATACCTCAGCGGAAATGGGCCTCAGATCGCCTGGAGGGGAGAACCTCCTGGATTTTCTCGAGTTGCGGCAGGTGCTCTCGACCTACGACGGGGACCTCAGGGACCCGCTCTGGTGGCCTCAGGAAAGGCCAGTCCCCATGCTAGTTGCTCTGGGGCCTCTTGGGGATTCCTCTCCCGTCAATGCTGGGGCCTAAGACCTTGTGTGGGCTCAGTGCCAGAACCTGAGGATTCCTCTCCAGTGCCGACATGGATCTTGGGGTACTCCTGGAGTCTCCCCAGGGCAGTCAGTCCTCTACTCGAGTGGGGGCATGCACGTGCGCTTTCCTCCCGAGCTGTAGCAGCAGTGTCACTCTTCCCTACGGGTGGATCAAGGGATCTGTGGCTTTCCCTCGAGGCTTTCCCACGAGGCTTTCCCACGAGGCTTTCCCACAGGGCTGTCCAACGTGCCATCGCGGTGTTGAGTCGATCCTCGGCTTGAAATTCGAGGCAGTGCAGCGAAAACAGGTTTCCCTGGAATGGACTGAGACATCTGGGGGACTCTGGGAATGGGGCCTTATACTGGAGTTCCTCTCGCCTTTCCTGTGGAGAGCGCCTACTCTTGAGATGAGACGGGAACGCTAGGAATACTTTCCCGACCACGCAGGGAAAGGATCCCTCCTCTAGAGCTAGCAGGCGGAAACGGGGTCACTCTGGATATGGGCGGGACCCTCGGTTCCTCTTGAGTGGAGACGGGTATGTCGGGGAACTTCTTGAGTTGCAGCAAGGGTGTGAAGGACCCTTTGGAAGTTCCAGAGTTTAAGGGTGATTACCCCCTTGTTGCCTCAGCTGAAATGGGCCTCATCTCGCCTGAATTGGAGAACCTCCTGAATTTTCTCGAGTTGCGGCAGGTGCTCTCGACTTACGACGGGGACCTCAGGGACCCGCTCTGGTGGCCTCAGGAAAGGCCAGTCCCCATGCGAATTGCTCTGGGGCCTCTCGGGATTCCTCTCCCGTCGATTGCCGGGGCCTAAGACCTTGTGTGGAGTCGGTGCCGGAACCTGAGCATTCCTCTCCAGTGCTGACATGGATCTTGGGGTACTTCTGGAGTCTCCCCAGGGGAGTCAGTCCTCGTCTCGAGTGGGGCCATGCTCGTGCGATTTCCTCCCGAGCTTTAGCAGCAGTGTCACGCTTCCCTTCGCGAGGATCAAGGGATTTGTGTCTTTCCCTCGAGGCTTTCCCACGAGGCTTTCCAACAGAGGCTTTCCCACAGGGCTGTCCCACGTGCCACCGTGGTGTGAGTCGATCCTCGGCTTGAAAGTTCGAGGCAGTGCAGGGAAAACAGGTTTCCCTGGAATGGACTGAGACATCTCGGGGGACTCTGGGAATGGTGGCACGACCCTGGAGTTCCTCTCGCCTTTCCTGTGGAGAGCGCCTCCTCTTGAGATGCGACGGGAACGCCGGGAATTCTTTCCCGAACACGCAGGGAAAGGATCCCTCCTCCTCGAGCTAGGAGGTGGAAACGGGGCTCCTCTGGTATGTGGGCGGGACTCTCTTGCTTCCTCTCGAGTGGAGACGGGTATGTCGGGGAACTTCTTGAGTTGCAGCAAGGGTGTGAAGGACCCTTTGGAATTTCCAGAGGTTAAGGTGTGATTAGCCTCGAGATACCTCAGGGGAAATAGGTCTCAGCTCGCCTGGAGGGGAGAACCTCCTGGATTTTCTCGAGTTGCGGCTAGGTGCTCTCGACTTACGACGGGGAACTCAGGGACCCGCTGTGGTGGCTCAGGAAAGGCCAGTCCCCATGCGAGTTGCTCGGGGGCCTCTCGGCATTCCTTTCCCGTCGATGCCGGGGCCTAAGACCTTGTGTGGAGTCGTGCCGGAACCTGGAGGATTCCTCTCCAGTGCTGACATGGATCTTGGGGTACTTCTGGAGTCTCCCCAGGGGAGTCAGTCCTACGTCTCGAGTGGGGGCATGCACGTGCGCTTTCCTCCCGAGCTGTAGCAGCAGTGTCACCTCTTCCCTTACGGGTGGATCAAGGGATCTGTGGCTTTCCCTCGAGGCTTTCCCACGAGGCTTTCCCACGAGGCTTTCCCACAGGGCTGTCCAACGTGCCATCGCGGTGTGAGTCGATCCTCGGCTTGAAAGTTCGAGGCAGTGCAGGGAAAACAGGTTTCCCTGGAATGGACTGAGACATCTGGGGGACTCTGGGAATGGGGCCTGATACTGGAGTTCCTCTCGCCTTTCCTGTGGAGAGCGCCTACTCTTGAGATGGCGACGGGAACGCCAGGGAATACTTTCCCGACCACGCAGGGAAAGGATCCCTCCTCTCGAGCTAGGCAGGCGGAAACGGGGCCACTCTGGATATGGGCGGGACCCTCGGATTCCTCTTGAGTGGAGACGGGTATGTCGGGGAACTTCTTGAGTTGCAGCAAGGGTGTGAAGGACCCTTTGGAAGTTCCAGAGTGTTAGGATGTGATTAGCCTCGAGACGCCTCAGCGGAAATGGGCCTCATCTCGCCTGGAGGGGAGAACCTCCTGGATTTTCTCGAGTTGCGGCAGGTGCTCTCGACTTACGACGGGGACCTCAGGGACCCGCATCTGGTGGCCTCAGGAAAGGCCAGTCCCCATGCGAGTTGCTCGGGGGCCTCTCGGGATTCCTCTCCCGTCGATGCCGGGGCCTAAGACCTTGTGTGGAGTCGGTGCGGAACCTGAGGATTCCTCTCCAGTGCTGACATGGATCTTGGGGTACTTCTGGAGTCTCCCCAGGGGAGTCAGTCCTACGTCTCGAGTGGGGGCATGCACGTGCGCTTTCCTCCCGAGCTGTAGCAGCAGTGTCACTGCTTCCCTTACGCGTGGATCAAGGGATCTGTGGCTTTCCCTCCTTTCCCTCGAGGCTTTCCCACGAGGCTTCTCCCACGAGGCTTTCCCACACGGCTGTCCCACGTGCCACCGTGGTGTGAGTCGATCCTCGGCTTGAAAGTCGAGGCAGTGCAGGGAAAACAGGTTTCCCTGGAATGGACTGAGACATTTGGGGGACTCTGGGAATGGTGGCACCACCCTGGAGTTCCTCTCGCCTCTTCCTCTGGAGAGCGCCTGCTCTTGAGATGCGAAAGGAACGCCGGGAATTCTTTCCCGAACACGCAGGGAAAGGATCCCTCCTCTCGAGCTAGGAAGCGGAAACCGGGGCTCCTCTGGATGTGGGCGGGACTCTCGTGCTTCCTCTCGAGTGGAGACGGGTAATTCAGGGAACTTCTTGAGTTGCAGCAAGGGTGTGAAGGACCCTTTGGAAGTTCCAGAGTTTAGGTGTGATTAGCCTCTAGACTCCTCAGCGGAAATGGGCCTCATCTCTCCTGGAGGGGAGAATCTTCTGGATTTTCTCGAGTTGCGGCAGGTGCTCTCGACTTACGACGGGGACCTCAGAGCCCCGCTCTGGTGGCTTCAGGAAAGGCCAGTCCCCATGCGAGTTGCTCGGAGGCCTCTCGGGATTCCTCTCCCGTCGATGCCGGGGCCTAAGCCTTGTGTGGAGTCGGTGCCGGAACCTGAGGATTCCTCTCCAGTGCTGACATGGATCATGGGGTACTTCTGGAGTTCTCCCGCGGGGAGTCCGTCCTCGACTCGAGTGGGGCATAGCACGTGCGCTTTCCGCCCCGAGCTGTAGCAGCAGTGTCACGCTTCATTTCGCGTGGATCAAGGGATCTGTTGCTTTCCCTCGAGGCTTTCCCACGAGGCTTTCCCACGAATCTTTCCCACAGGGCTCTCCCACGTGCCACCATGGTGTGAGTCGATCCTCGGATTGAAAGTCGAGGCAGTGCAGGGAAAACAGGTTTCCCTGGAATGGACTTAGACATCTGGGGGACTCTGGGAATGGTGGCACGACCCTGGAGTTCCTCTCGCCTTTCCTGTGGAGAGCGCCTCCTCTTCAGATGCAACGGGAACGTTTGGAATTCTTTCCCGACCTCGCAGGGAAAGGATCCCTCCTCTCGAGTTAGGAGGTGGAAACGGGGCTCCTCTGGATGTGGGTGGGACTCTCGTGCTTCCTCTCGAGTGGAGACGGGTATGTCGGGGAACTTCTTGAGCTGCAGCAAGGGTGTGAAGGACCCTTTGGAAGTTCCAGAGGTTAGGTGTGATTAGCCTCGAGACGCCTCAGCGGAAATGGGCCTCATCTCGCCTGGAGGGAGAACCTCCTGGATTTTCTCGAGTTGCGGCAGGTGCTCTCGACTTACGACGGGGACCTCAGGGACCCGCTCTGGTGGCCTCAGGAAAGGCCAGTCCGCATGCGAGTTGCTCGGGGGCCTCTCGGGATTCCTCTCCCTTCGATGCCGGGGCCTAAGACTGCCGGGAGCCAGTGTGAGGAAGCCCGCCCGTGACAAGGTTATGAGGAAGGAAACTGACATACGCAAGGCATGCTCAGACTTCAGGGATCCCCCTGGAAATTTTTAAGCTCGTACCCCAACATAAATCTGCCGGTTTTTTGTGCTCTGCTTTTTCACTCTTCTGACCTTTTCTGGAAAAAGTCAATTCAGGCCGTTAGTCTTCTGCATTTGAAAGAGTGTTTCAATCCAAAAACCCTCTGATTTCTTTCTAGCCTGCCTGTAGGACTCGTACAGCTGCGCTTGTGATGTTTGAGGGCCTCCTGACCGCAGGAGGCACAGGAAGCTTAAAACATCCTAGGAATGCAGGAGCTTCCGAGGAGTCAGAATCTTTAGAATTAGACTGATTAAAAGTTTCATTTTTTGGGTCAATGCTTGCTGCCAAATTTTCATATCCTTTATTTTTAGATATAGTTGGTATATAGAAAAACAAGTAGTAGACCTGGTATTAGCAACATTAGATCTTTGAGTTAAGTACCTTCTTTGTTTATAACCCACTGCACCTTTGTTCTATAGAGATGTAACTTTAATGCTTTAAGGAGATGCAGATTAAAGAAAAACACTTCAGGGGAAACAAAATTAACATTCATTAAGGAAGAGAGCCAAAAAGTGTTAACAAGCCTCTTGGCCAGAAGATAATGTAAATCACCTGAGACCTTTTGTATACAAAATGATATACAGAAAGAATCTGGGTTGTGAACACTACATAATTTTGTGTTATCCATTGATCTCCATGTTTTATCAAAAGCATAAAAGGCCTTCTGAACAATAAAGGAGGAGGCCAGGAGCCAGGGGCCAGTTTCTCGGACCAGCTTCTCGAACTAGTCTCTCAGCCTGTTTCTTGGGACTCTGGCTCCCCCCGTGTCTTTCTCTCTCTTTCTTCTTCTCTACCTTTCCTTCTCTCTGCTCTTTACTTTAACTTCAGGCTGAATCTCCACCTGGAGTGCGGAGGCTCGCCAGGTCTACTTACTTGCCCTGGCTGTTAAGACCCGCACGAAAGGGAGCTTAAGGCGAGGCACCCTTAGATATTCAAGGGCGCCGGTGGCCCAACGTAGGTGGTGCAAATTCCTTGTCTGGAATTTTATTGGCCGTCCGCGTAAACCAAGTTATTCAGCCCTCTTCCTCCAATTAATCTTCTTACTACACTATAGTTTTCTAATCTAATCTTGCATTAATAAATAAACAAGTCTTTATACACCAACGCCGTCCACCCTTCGAATTCCCTGGATCCACCGGGGCTGGACCCCGGCATAAGACCTTGTGTGGAGGCGGTGCCGGAAACTGAGGATTCCTCTCCAGTGCTGACATGGATCTTGGGGTACTTCTGGAGTCTCCCCAGGGGAGTCAGTCCTCGTCTCGAGTGGGGGCATGCACATACGCTTTCCTCCGGAACTGTAGCAGCACTGTCATGCTTCCCTTCGCGTGGATCAAGGGATGTGTGGCTTTCCCTCGAGGCTTTCCCACCAGGCTTTCCCACGAGGCTTTCCCACAGGCTGTCCACGTGCCACCGTGGTGTGAGTCCATCCTCGGCTTGAAAGTCGAGGCAGTGCAGGGAAAACAGGTTTCCCTGGAATGGACTGAGACATCTTGCGGACTCTGGGAATGGTGGCAAGACCCTGGAGTTCCTCTCGCCTTTCCTGTGGAGAGCGCCTCCTCTTGAGATGCGACGGGAACGTCGGGAATTCTTTCCCGACCACGCAGGGAAAGGATCCCTCCTCTCGAGCTAGGAGGCGGAAATGGGGCTGCTCTGGATGTGGGCGGGACTCTCGTGCTTCCTCTCGAGTGGAGACGGGTATGTCGGGGAACTTCTTGAGTTGCAGCAAGCTTGTGAAGGACCCTTTGGAAGTTCCAGAGGTTAGGTGTGATTAGCCTCGAGACGCCTCAGGGAAATGGGCCTCATCTCGCCTGGAGGGGAGAACCTCCTGGATTTTCTCGAGTTGCGGCAGGTGCTCTCGACTTACGACGGGGACGTCTGGTACGCGCTCTGGTGGCCTCACGAAAGGCCAGTCCCCATGCGAGTTGCTCGGAGGCCTCTTGGAATTCCTCTCCCGTCGATGCCGGGGCCTAAGATCTTTTGTGGAGTCTGTGCCAAAACCTGAGGATTCCTCTCCATTGCTGACATGGATCTTGGGGTACTTCTGGAGTGTACTCAGGGGAGTCAGTCCTCCTCTAAGTGGGGGCATGCACATGCGCTTTCCTCCCGAGCTGTAGCAGCAGTGTCACCCTTCCCTTCGCGTGGATCAAGGGATCTGTGGCTTTCCCTCAAGGCTTTCCCACGAGGCTTGCCCACAGGACTGTCCCACGTGTCACCGTGGTGTGAGTCGATCCTAGGCTTGAAATTCCATTCAGTGCAGGGAAAATAGTTTTCCCTGGAATGGACTGAGACATCTGGGGGACTCTGGGAATGGTGGCACGACCCTGGAGTTCCTCTCGCCTTTCCTGTGGAGAGCACCTCCTCTTGAGATGCGACGGGAACGCCGGGAATTCTTTCCCGACCATGCAGGGAAGGGATTCCTGCTCTCGAGCAATGAGGCGGAAACGAAGCTCCTCTTGATGTGGGCGGGACTCTCGTGCTTCCTCTCGAGAGGAGACGGGTATGTCGGGGAACTTCTTGAGTTGCAGCAAGGATTTGAAGGACCCTTTGTAAGTTACAGAGGTTAGGTGTGATTAGCCTGGAGACGCCTCAGTAGAAATGGGCCTCATCTCGCCTGGAGGGGAGATCCTCCTGGATTTTCTCGAGTTAGGGCAGGTGCTCTCGACTTACGACGGGATCTCAGGGACCCGCTCTGGGGACCTCAGGAAATGCCAGTCCCCTTTCGAGTTGCTCGGGGCCTCTCGGGATTCCTCTCCCGTCGATGCCGGGGCCTAAGACCTTGTGTGGAGTCGGTGCCAGAACCTGAGGTTTCCTCTCCAGTGCTGACATGGATCTTGGGGTACTTCTGGAGTCTCCCCAGGGGAGTCAGTCCTCGTCTCGATTGGGGCATGCACCTGCGCTCTCTTCCCGAGCTGTAGCAGCAGTGTCATGCTCCCGTCGCGTGGATCAAGGGATCAGTGGCTTTCCCTCGAGGCTTCCTCACGAGGCTTTCCACGAGGCTTTCCCACGAGGCTTTCCCACAGGGTCCCACGTGCCACCGTGGTGTGAGTCGATCCTCTTCTTGAAAGTCGAGGCAGTGCAGGGAAAACAGGTTTCCCTGGAATGGACTAAGACATCTGTGGGACTCTGGGAATGGTGGCACGACCCTGGAGTTCCTCTCGCCTTTCCTGTGGAGAGCGCCCCCTCTTGAGATGCGACGGGAACGCCGGGAATTCTTTCCCGACCACGCAGGGAAAGGATCCCTCCTCTCGAGCTAGGAGTCGGAAACGGGCTCCTCTGGATGTGGGCGGACTCTCGTGCTTCCTCTCGAGTGGATGGTATGGGGAACTTTGAGTTGCAGAAAGGGTGTGAAGGACCCTTTGGAACTTCCAGAGGTTAGGTGTGATTAGCCTCGAGAAACTCAGTGGAAATGGGCCTCATCTCGCCTGGAAGGAGAACCTCCTGGATTTTCTCGAGTTGCGGCAGGTGCTCTCGACTTACGACGGGGACCTCAGGGACCCGCTCTGGTGGCCTCAGGAAGGCCAGTCCCCATGCGAGTTGCTCGGGGCCCTCTCGGGATTCCTCTCCCATCGATGCCGGGGCTAAGACCTTGTGTGGAGTCGGTGTCGGAAACTGAGATTCCTCTCCAGTGCTGACATGGATCTTGGGGTACTTCTGGATTCTCCCCAGGGAGTCAGTTTTCGTCTCGAGTGGGGCATGCACGTGCGCTTTCCTCCCGAGCTGTAGCAGCAGTGTCACGCTTCCCTTCCCGTGTATCTAGGATCAGTGGCTTTCCCTCGAGGCTTTGGCTTTCCAGACGCTTTCCCACAGGCTTTCCCACGAGGCTTTCCCACAGTGATGCCACGTGCCACCGTGTGTCAGTCGATCCTCGGCTTGAAAGTCGAGGCAGTGCCGGGAAATCAAGCTTCCTGGAATGGACTGAGACATCTGGGGGATCTGGGAATGGTGGCACGACCCTGGAGTTCCTCTCGCCTTTCCTGTGGAGAGCGCCCCATCTTGAGATGTGACGGGAACACCGGAAATCTTTCCCGACGACGTAGGGAAAGGATCCCTCCTGTCGAGCTATGAGGCCAAAACGGGGCTCCTCTGGATGTGGGCGGGACTCTCGTGA
>NW_017213541.1:0-15529 GCF_001704415.2 Capra hircus | reverse complement strand
CCCTTGCTGCAACTCAAGAAGTTCCCCGACATACCCGTCTCCACTCGAGAGGAAGCACGAGAGTCCCGCCCCACATCCAGAGGAGCCCCGTTTCCGCCTCCTAGCTCGAGAGGAGGGATCCTTTCCCTGCGTGTTCGGAAAGAATTCCCGGATTTCCGTCGCATCTCAAGGGAGGCGCTCTCCACAGGAAAGGCGAGAGGACTCCAGGGTCGTGCCACCATTCCCAGAGTCCCTCAGATGTCTCAGTCCATTCAGGAAACCTGTTTTCCCTCACTGCCTCGACTTTCAAGCCGAGGATCGACTCTCACCACGGTGGCAGTGGGACAGCTGTGGGAAAGCCGGGGAAAGCCTCGTGGGAAAGCCTCGAGGGAAAGCCACAGATCCCTTGATCCACGCGAAGGGAAGCTGACACTGCTGCTATAGCTGGGAGGAAAGCGCACGTGCATGCCCCACTCGAGACGAGGACTGACTCCCAGGGGAGACTCGGACGTACCCCAAGATCCATGTCAGACTGGAGAGGAATCCTCAGGTTCCGGCACCGCTCCACACAAGGTCTTAGGAACCGCATCGACGGAGAGGGATCCGAAGAGCCCCGACAACTCGCATGGGACTGGCCTTTCCTGAGGCCACCAGAGCATGTCCCTGAGGTCCCCGTCGTAAGTCGAGAGAACTGCGGCAACTCGAGAAAATCCAGAAGGTTCTCCCCTCAGGCGAGATGAGGCCCATTTCCATGAGGCCTCTCGAGGCTAATCACACTAACTCTGGAACTTCAAAGGGTGCTCACCCCTTGTGCAACTCAAGAAGTTCCCCGACATAACCGTCTCCAACTTGAGAGAAAGCTCGAGCCTCCCGCCGACATCCAGGGGAGCCCCGTTTCCGCCTCCTAGCTCGAGAGGAGGGATCCTTTCCTGCGTGTTCGGGGAAAGAATTCCCGGCGTTTCCATCGCATCTCAAGAGGAGGCGCTCTCCACAGGAAAGGCGAGAGGAACTCCAGGGTCGAGCCACCATACACAGAGTCCCCCAGATGTCTCAGTCCATTCCAGGGAAACCAGTTTTCCCTGCACTGCCTCGACTTTCAAGCCGAGGATCGACTCTCACCACGGTGGCACGTGGGACAGCCATGTGGGAAAGCCTCGTGGGAAAGCCTCCTGCAAAACCTCGATGAAAGCCACAGATTCTTCATCCACGGCGAAGGGAAGCATGACACTGCTGCTACAGCTCGGGAGGAAAGTGCACGTGCATGACCTAAGTCGAGACGAGGACTGAATCCCCGGTGGAGACTCCAGAAGTACCCCAAGATCCATGTCAGCACTGGAGAGGAATCCTCAGGTTCCGGCACCGTCTCCACACAACGTCTTAGGCCCCGGCATCGACGGGAGAGGAATCCCGAAGGGCCCCCTAGCAACTCGCATGGGGACTGGCCTTTCCTGAGGCCACCAGACCAGGTCCCTGAGGTCCTCCGTCTTAAGTCGAGAGCACCTGTGCGCAACTCTGAGAAAATCCAGGAGGTTCTCCCCTCCAGGCGAGATGAGGCCCATTTCCGCGGAGGCGATCTCGAGGCTAATTACACCTAGGACCTCTGGAACTTCCAAAGGGTCTTTCACACCCTTGCTGCACTCAAGAAGTTCCCCGACATACCCGCTCTCCACTCGAGAGGAAGCACGAGAGTCCCTGCCCACATCCAGAGGAAGCCCCGTTTCCGCCTCATAGACTCGAGAGGTGGAATCCTTTCCCTGCGTGGTCGGGAAAGAATTCCCGGCAGTTCCGGTCGCATCTCAAGAGGAGGCGCTCTCCACAGGAAAGCGAGGAGGAACTCCAGGGTCGTGCACCATTCCCATGAGTCGCCAGAGATGTTCTCAGTCCATTCCAGGGAAACCTGTTTTCCCTGCACTGCCTCGACTTTCAAGCCGAGGATCGACTCACACCACGGTGGCACGTGGGACAGCCCTGTGGGAAAGCCTCGAGGGAAAGCCTCGTGGGAAAGCCTCGAGGGAAAGGCCACAGATCCCTTGATCCACGCGAAGGGAAGCGTGACACTGCTGCTACAGCTCGGGAGGAAAGCGCACGTGCATGCCCCCACTCGAGACGAGGACTGACTCCCCTGGGGACGACTCCAGACGTACCCCAAGATCCATGTCAGCACTGGAGAGGAATCCTCAGGTTCCGGCACCTACTCCACACAAGGTCTTAGGCCCCGGCATCGACGGGAGAGGAATCCCGAGAGGCCCCCGAGCAACTCGCTTGGGGACTGGCCTTTCCTGAGGCCACCGGAGCGGGTCCGTGAGGTCCCTGTCGTAAGTCGAGAGCACCTGCCGCAACTCGAGAAAATCCAGGAGGTTCTCCCCTCCAGGCGAGATGAGGCCCATTTCCGCTGTAGGCATCTCGAGGCTAATCACACCTAACGTCTGGAACTTACAAAGGGTCCTTCACACCCTTGCTGCAACTCAAGAAGTTCCCCGACATACCCGTCTCGACTCGAGAGGAAGCACGAGAGTCCCGCCCACATCCAGAGGAGCCCCGTTTCCGCCTCCTAGCTCGAGAGGAGGGTTCTTTCCCTGCGTGTTAGGGAAAGAATTCCTGGCCTTCCCATCGCAGTCTCAAGAGGGGGCGCTCTCTACAGGAAAGGCGAGAGGAACTCCAGGGTCGTGCCACGATTCCCAGAGTCCCCCAGATGTCTCAGTCCACTCCAGGGAAACGTGTTTTCCCTTGCACTGCCTCGACTTTCAAGCCGAGGAATGACTCACACCACGGTGGCACGTTGGACAGCCATTTGGGAAAGCCTCGTGGGAAAGCCTCGTGGGAAAGACTCGGGGAAAGCCACAGATTCCTTCATCCACGCGAAGGGAAGCGTGACACTACAGCTACAGCTCAGGAGGAAAGCGCACGTGCATGCCCCAACTCGAGACGAGGACTGACTCCCTTAGGGAGACTCCAAAAGTACCCCAGGAACCATGTCAGCACTGGAGTGGAATCCTCCGGTTCCTGCACCGACTCTACACAAGGTCTTAGGCCCCAGCATCGACGGGAGAGGAATCCGGAGAGGCCCCATGCAACTAGCATGGGGACTGGCCTTTCCTGAGGCCACCAGAGCGGGTCCCAGAGGTCCCCGTCGTAAGTCGAGAGCACCTGCCGCAACTCGAGAAAATCCAGGAGGTTCTCCCTTCCAGGCGAGATGAGGCCCATTTCCGGTGAGGCGTCTCGAGGCTAATCACACCGAACATCTGGAATTTCCAAAGGGTCCTTCACACCCTTGCTGCAACTCAAGAAGTTCCCCGACAAACCCGTCTCCACTCGAAAGGAAGCACGAGAGTCCGGCCCACATTCAGAGGAGCCCCGTTTCCGCCTTCTAGCTCGAGAGGAGGGATCATTCCCCTGCGTGGTCGGGAAAGAATTCCCGGCATTTCCGTCGCATCTCAAGAGGAGGCGCTCTCCACAGGAAAGGCGAGAGGAACTCCAGGTCGTGCCACCATTCCAGAGTCCCCAGATGTCTCAGTCCATTCCAGGGAAACCTGTTTTCCCTGCACTGCCTCGACTTTCAAGCCGAGGATCGACTCACACCACGGTGGCACGTGGGCAGACTGTGGGAAAGCCTCGTGGGAAAGCCTCGTGGAAAGCCTCGAGGAAAGCCACAGATCCCTTGATCCACGCGAAGGGAAGCGTGACACTGCTGCTACAGCTGGGAGGAAAGCGCACGTGCATGCCCCACTCGAGACGAGGACTGACTCCCAGGGGAGACTCAGAAGTACCCCAAGATCCATGTCAGCACTGGAGAGGAATCCTCAGGTTCCGGCACCGACTCCACACAAGGTCTTAGGCCCCGGCATCGACGGAGAGGAATCCGAGAGGCCCCCGAGCAACTCGCATGGGGACTGGCCTTTCCTGAGGCCACCAGAGCGGTCCCTGAGGTCCCCGTCGTAAGTCGAGAGCACCTGCCGCAACTCGAGAAAATCCAGGAGGTTCTCCCCTCCAGGCGAGATGAGGCCCATTTCCGCTGAGGCATCTCGAGGCTAATCACACCTAACCTCTGGAACTTCCAAAGGGTCCTTCACACCCTTGCTGCAACTCAAGAAGTTCCCCGACATACCCGACTCCACTCGAGAGGAAGCACGAGAGTCCCGCCCACATCCAGAGGAGCCCCGTTTCCGCCTCCTAGCTCGAGAGGAGGGATCCTTTCCCTGCGTGGTCAGGGAAAGAATTCCCGGCATTTCCGTCGCATCTCAAGAGGAGGCGCTCTCCACAGGAAAGGCGAGAGGAACTCCAGGGTCGTGCCACCATTCCCAGAGTCCCCCAGATGTCTCAGTCCATTCCAGGGAAACCTGTTTTCCCTGCACTGCCTCCACTTTCAAGACGAGGATCGACTCACACCACGGTGGCACGTGGGACAGCCCTGTGGGAAAGCCTCGAGGGAAAGCCTCGTGGGAAAGCCTCGAGGGAAAGTTGCAGATCACTTGATCCACGCGAAGGGAAGCATGACACTGCTGCTACATCTCGGGAGGAAAGCGCACGTGCATGCCACCACTCGAGACGAGGACTGACTCCTCTGGGGCGACTCCAGACGTACCCCAAGATCCATGTCAGCACTGGAGAGGAATCCTCAGGTTCCGGCACCTACTCCACACAAGGTCTTAGGCCCCGGCATCGACGGGAGAGGAATCCCGAGAGGCCCCCGAACAACTCGCTTGGGGACTGGCCTTTCCTGAGGCCACCAGAGCGGGTCCGTGAGGTCCCCGTCGTAAGTCGAGAGCACCTGCCGCAACTCGAGAAAATCCAGGAGGTTCTCCCCTCCAGGCGAGATGAGGCCCATTTCCCCAGAGGCATCTCGAGGCTAATCACACCTAACGTCTGGAACTTACAAAGGGTCTTTCACACCCTTGCTGCAACTCAAGAATTTCCCCGACATACCCGTCTCCACTCGAGAGGAATCACGAGAGTCCCGCCCTCATCCAGATGGAGCCCCGTTTCCGCCTCCTAGCTCGAGAGGAGGGATCCTTCCCCTGCGTGGTCGGGAAAGAATTCCCGGCATTTCCGTCGCATCTCAAGAGGAGACACTCTCCACAGGAAAGGCGAGAGGAACTCCAGGGTCGTGCCACCATTCCCAGAGTCCCCCAGATGTCTCAGTCCATTCCAGGGAAACCTGTTTTCCCTGCACTGCCTCGACTTTCAAGCCGAGGATCGACTCACAACACGGTGGCACGTGGGCAGCCTTGTGGGAAAGCCTCGTGGGAAAGCATCGTGGGAAAGCCTCGAGGGAAAGCCACAGATCCCTTGATCCACGCGAAGGGAAGCGTGACACTGCTGCTACAGCTGGGGAGGAAAGCGCACGTGCATGCCCCCACTCGAGACGAGGACTGACTCCACAGGGGAGACTCAGGAAGTACCCCAAGATCCATGTCAACACTGGAGAGGAATCCTCAGGTTCCGGCACCGACTCCACACAAGGTCTTAGGCCGCGGCATCGATGGGAGAGGAATACCGAGAGGCCCCCGCGCAACTCGCATGGGGACTGGCCTTTCCTGAGGCCACCAGATCATGTCCCTGAGGTTCCCGCCGTAAGTCGAGAGCACCTGCCGCAACTCGAGAAAATCCAGGAGGTTCTCCCCTCCAGGCGAGATGAGGCCCATTTCCGCTGAGGCTTCTCGAGGCTAATCACACCTAACCTCTGGAACTTTCAAAGGGTCCTTCACAACCTTGCTGCAACTCAAAGAAGTTCCCCGACATACCCGTCTCGACTCGAGAGGAAGCACGAGAGTCCCGCCCACATCCAGAGGAGCCCCGTTTCCGCCTCCTAGCTCGAGAGGAGGGTTCCTTTCCCTGCGTGTTCAGGAAAGAATTCCTGGCCTTCCCATCGCAGCTCAAGAGGGGGCGCTCTCTACAGGAAAGGCGAGAGGAACTCCAGGGTCGTGCCACGATTCCCAGAGTCCCCCAGATGTCTCAGTCCACTCCAGGGAAACGTGTTTTCCTTGCACTGCCTCGACTTTCAAGCCGAGGAATGACTCACACCACGGTGGCACGTTGGACAGCCATTTGGGAAAGCCTCGTGGGAAAGCCTCGTGGGAAAGACTCGGGGGAAAGCCACAGATTCCTTCATCCACGCGAAGGGAAGCGTGACACTACAGCTACAGCTCGGGAGGAAACTGCACGTGCATGCCCCAACTCGAGACGAGGACTGACTCCCTTAGGGAGACTCCAAAAGTACCCCAGGAACCATGTCAGCACTGGAGTGGAATCCTCCGGTTCCTGCACCGACTCTACACAAGGTCTTAGGCCCCAGCATCGACGGGAGAGGAATCCCGAGAGGCCCCATGCAACTAGCATGGGGACTGGCCTTTCCTGAGGCCACCAGAGCGGGTCCCAGAGGTCCTCGTCGTAAGTCGAGAGCACCTGCCGCAACTAGAGAAAATCCAGGAGGTTCTCCCTTCCAGGCGAGATGAGGCCCATTTCCGGTGAGGCGTCTCGAGGCTAATCACACCGAACATCTGGAATTTCCAAAGGGTCCTTCACACCCTTGCTGCAACTCAAGAAGTTCCCCGACATACCCGTCTCCACTCGAAAGGAAGCACGAGATTCCGGCCCACATCCAGAGGAGCCCCATTTCCGCCTCCTAGCTCGAGAGGAGGGATCCTTTCCCTTCGTGTTCGGAAAGAATTCCCGACGTTTCCGTCGCATCTCAAGAAGAGGCGCTCTCCACAGGAAAGGCGAGAGGAACTCCAGGGTCGTGCCACCATTCCCAGAGTCCCTCAGATGTCTCAGTCCAATTCAGTGAAACCTTTTTTCCCTGCACTGCCTAGACTTTCAAGCCGAGGATCGACTCTCACCACGGTGGCACGTGGGACAGCCTTGTGGGAAAGACTCGAGGGAAAGCCTCGTGGGAAAGCCTCGAGGGAAAGCCACAGATCCCTTGATCCACGCGAAGGGAAGCCTGACACTGCTGCTATAGCTGGGGAGGAAAGCGCACGTGCATGCCCCCACTCGAGACGAGGACTGACTCCCCAGGGGAGACTCAGGACGTACCCCAAGATCCGTGTCAGGACTGGAGAGGAATCCTCAGGTTCCGGCACCGACTCCACACAAGGTCTTAGGAACCGGCATCGACAGGAGAGGGATCCCAAGAGGCCCCCGAGCAACTTGCATGGGGAATGGCCTTTCCTGAGGCCACCAGAGCATGTCCCTGAGGTCCCCGTCGTAAGTGGAGAGAAACTGCTGCAACTCGAGAAAATCCAGAAGGTTCTCCCCTCCAGGCGAGATGAGGCCCATTTCCAATGAGGCCTCTCGAGGCTAATCACACCTAACCTCTGGAACTTCCAAAGGGTACATCACCCACTTGTTGCAACTCAAGAAGTTCCCCGACATAACCGTCTCCACTTGAGAGAAAGCTCGAGCCTCCCGCCGACATCCAGGGGAGCCCCGTTTCCGCCTCCTAGCTCGAGAGGAGGGATCCTTTCCCTGCGTGTTCGGGAAAGAATTCCCGGCGTTTCCATCGCATCTCAAGAGGAGGCGCTCTCCACAGGAAAGGCGAGAGGAACTCCAGGGTCGAGCCACCATACACAGAGTCCCCCAGATGTCTCAGTCCATTCCAGGGAAACCAGTTTTCCCTGCACTGCCTCGACTTTCAAGCCGAGGATCGACTCTCACCACGGTGGCACGTGGGACAGCCATGTGGGAAAGCCTCGTGGGAAAGCCTCCTGCAAAAACCTCGATGAAAGCCACAGATTTCTTCATCCACGCGAAGGGAAGCATGACACTGCTGCTACAGCTCGGGAGGAAAGTGCACGTGCATGACCTAAGTCGAGACGAGGACTGAATCCCCGGTGGAGACTCCAGAAGTACCCCAAGATCCATGTCAGCACTGGAGAGGAATCCTCAGGTTCCGGCACCGTCTCCACACAACGTCTTAGGCCCCGGCATCGACGGGAGAGGAATCCCGAAGGGCCCCCTAGCAACTCGCATGGGGACTGGCCTTTCCTGAGGCCACCAGACCAGGTCCCTGAGGTCCTCGTCTTAAGTCGAGAGCACCTGTGGCAACTCTAGAAAATCCAGGAGGTTCTCCCCTCCAGGCGAGATGAAGCCCATTTCCGCGGAGGCGTCTCGAGGCTAATTAACCTGGCCTCTGGAACTTCCAAAGGGTCTTTCACACCCTTGCTGCAGCTCAAGAAGTTCCCCGACGTACCCCTCTCCACTCGAGAGGAAGAACGAGAGTCCTGCCCACATCCAGAGAAACCCCGTTTCCGCCTCATAGATCGAGAGGTGGAATCCTTTCCCTGCGTTGTCGGGAAAGAATTCCCGGAGTTCCGGTCGCATCTCAAGAGGAGGCGGTCTCCACAGGAAACACGAGGGGATCTCCAGGGTCGTGACACCATTCCCTGAGTGCCAGAGATTTCTCAGTCCATTCCAGGGAAACCTGTTTTCCCTGCACTGCCTCGAATTTCAAGCCGAGGATCCACTCACACCACGGTGGAACGTGGGACAGCCCTGTGTGAAAGCCTCGTGGGAAAGCCTCGTGGGAAAGCCTCGAGGAAAAGCCACAGATCCCTTGATCCACGCAAAGGGAAGTGTGACACTGCTGCTACAGCTCGGGAGGAAAGCGCACGTGCATGCCCCCACTCGAGACGAGGACTGACTCCCCTGGGGAGACTCCAGAAGTACCCCAAGACCATGTCAGCACTGGAGAGGAATCCTCAGGTTCCGGCACGGACTCCACAAAGATCTTAGGCCCCGTCATTGACGGGAGAGGAATCCCGAAAGGCCCCGGAGCAACTCGCATGGGGACTGGCCTTTCCTGAGGCCACCAGAGCGGGTCCCTGAGGTCCCCATTGTAAGTCGAGAGCACCTGCCGCACCTCGAGAAAATCCAGGAGGTTCTCCCTTCCAGGCGAGATTAGGCCCATTTCCGCTGAGGCATCTCGAGGCTAATCACACCTAAACTCTTGACTTTCCAAAGGGTCCTTCACACCCTTGCTGCAACTCAAGAAGTTCCCCAACATACCCGTCTCTACTGGAGAGGAAGCACGAGAGTCCCGCCCTCATCCAGAGGAGCCCCGTTTCCTCCTCATAGCTCGAGAGCAGGGATATTTCCCTGCGTGGTTGGGAAAGAAATCCCGGCGTTCCCGTCGCATCTCAAGAGGAGGTGCTCTCCACAGGAAAGGCGAGAGGAACTCCAGGGTCGTGCCACCATTCCCAGAGTCCCCCAGATGTCTCAGTCCATTCCAGGGAAACCTGTTTTCCCTGCACTGCCTCGACTTTCAAGCCGAGGATCGACTCACACCACGGTGGCACGTGGGACAGCCCTGTGGGAAAGCCTCGAGGGAAAGCCTCTTGGGAAAGCCTCGAGGGAAAGTTGCAGATCCCTTGATCCACGCGAAGGGAAGCATGACACTGCTGCTACATCTCGGGAGGAAAGCGCACGTGCATGCCCCCACTTGAGACGAGGACTGACTCCCCTGGGGCGACTCCAGCCGTACCCCAAGATCCATGTCAGCACTGGAGAGGAATCCTCAGGTTCCGGCACCTACTCCACACAAGGTCTTAGGCCCCGGCATCGACGGGAGAGGAATCCCGAGAGGCCCCCGAGCAACTCGCTTGGGGACTGGCCTTTCCTGAGGCTACCGGAGCGGGTCCGTGAGGTCCCTGTCGTAAGTCGAGAGCACCTGCCACAACTCGAGAAAATCCAGGAGGTTCTCCCCTCCAGGCGAGATGAGGCCCATTTCCGCTTAGGCATCTCGAGGCTAATCACACCTAACGTCTGGAACTTACAAAGGGTCCTTCACACCCTTGCTGCAACTCAAGAAGTTCCCCGACATACCCGTCTCGACTCGAGAGGAAGCACGAGAGTCCCGCCCACATCCAGAGGAGCCCCGTTTCCGCCTCCTAGCTCGAGAGGAGGGTTCCTTTCCCTGCGTGTTAAGGAAAGAATTCCTGGCCTTCCCATCGCAGCTCAAGAGGGGGCGCTCTCTACAGGAAAGGCGAGAGGAACTCCAGGGTCGTGCCACGATTCCCAGAGTCCCCCAGATGTCTCAGTCCACTCCAGGGAAACGTGTTTTCCTTGCACTGCCTCGACTTTCAAGCCGAGGAATGACTCACACCACGGTGGCACGTTGGACAGCCATTTGGGAAAGCCTCGTGGGAAAGCCTCGTGGGAAAGACTCGGGGGAAAGCCACAGATTCCTTCATCCACGCGAAGGGAAGCGTGACACTACAGCTACAGCTCAGGAGGAAAGCGCACGTGCATGCCCCAACTCGAGACGAGGACTGACTCCCTTAGGGAGACTCCAAAAGTACCCCAGGAACCATGTCAGCACTGGAGTGGAATCCTCCGGTTCCTGCACCGACTCTACACAAGGTCTTAGGCCCCAGCATCGACGGGAGAGGAATCCGGAGAGGCCCCATGCAACTAGCATGGGGACTGGCCTTTCCTGAGGCCACCAGAGCGGGTCCCAGAGGTCCCCGTCGTAAGTCGAGAGCACCTGCCGCAACTCGAGAAAATCCAGGAGGTTCTCCCTTCCAGGCGAGATGAGGCCCATTTCCGGTGAGGCGTCTCGAGGCTAATCACACCGAACATCTGGAATTTCCAAAGGGTCCTTCACACCCTTGCTGCAACTCAAGAAGTTCCCCGACAAACCCGTCTCCACTCGAAAGGAAGCACGAGAGTCCGGCCCACATTCCAGAGGAGCCCCGTTTCCGCCTTCCTAGCTCGAGAGGAGGGATCATTCCCCTGCGTGGTCGGGAAAGAATTCCCGGCATTTCCGTCGCATCTCAAGAGGAGGTGCTCTCCACAGGAAAGGCGAGAGGAACTCCACGGTCGTGCCACCATTCCCAGAGTCCCCCAGATGTCTCAGTCCATTCCAGGGAAACCTGTTTTCCCTGCACTGCCTCCACTTTCAAGCCGAGGATCGACTCACACCACGGTGGCACGTGGGCAGACTTGTGGGAAAGCCTCGTGGGAAAGCATCGTGGGAAAGCCTCGAGGGAAAGCCACAGATCCCTTGATCCACGCGAAGGGAAGCGTGACACTGCTGCTACAGCTGGGGAGGAAAGCGCACGTCCATGCCCCACTCGAGACGAGGACTGACTCCACAGGGGAGACTCAGGAAGTACCCCAAGATCCATGTCAACACTGGAGAGGAATCCTCAGGTTCCGGCACCGACTCCACACAAGGTCTTAGGCCGCGGCATCGATGGGAGAGGAATACCCGAGAGGCCCCCGAGCAACTCGCATGGGGACTGGCCTTTCCTGAGGCCACCAGATCATGTCCCTGAGGTTCCCGCCGTAAGTCGAGAGCACCTGCCGCAACTCGAGAAAATCCAGGAGGTTCTCCCTTCCAGGCGAGATGAGGCCCATTTCCGCTGAGGCTTCTCGAGGCTAATCACACCTAACCTCTGGAACTTTCCAAAGGGTCCTTCACACCCTTGCTGCAACTCAAGAAGTTCCCCGACATACCCGTCTCGACTCGAGAGGAAGCAAGAGAGTCCCGCCCACATCCAGAGGAGCCCCGTTTCCACCTCCTAGCTCGAGAGGAGGGTTCCTTTCCCTGCGTGTTCAGGAAAGAATTCCTGGCTTCCCATCGCAGCTCAAGAGGGGGCGCTCTCCACAGGAAAGGCGAGAGGAACTCCAGGGTCGTGCCACGATTCCCAGAGTCCCCCAGATGTCTCAGTCCACTCCAGGGAAACGTGTTTTCCCTTTCACTGCCTCGACTTTCAAGCCGAGGAATGACTCACACCACGGTGGCACGTTGGACAGCCATTTGGGAAAGCCTCGTGGGAAAGCCTCGTGGGAAAGACTCGGGGGAAAGCCACAGATTCCTTCATCCACGCGAAGGGAAGCGTGACACTACAGCTACAGCTCGGGAGGAAAGCGCACGTGCATGCCCCACTCGAGACGAGGACTGACTCCCTTAGGGAAACTCCAAAAGTACCCCAGGAACCATGTCAGCACTGGAGTGGAATTCTCCGGTTCCTGGCACCGACTCTACACAAGGTCTTAGGCCCCAGCATCGACGGGAGAGGAATCCCGAGTGGCCCCATGCAACTAGCATGGGGACTGGCCTTTCCTGAGGCCACCAGAGCGGGTCCCAGAGGTCCCCGTCGTAAGTCGAGAGCACCTGCCGCAACTAGAGAAAATCCAGGAGGTTCTCCCTTCCAGGCGAGATTAGGCCCATTTCCGCTGAGGCATCTCGAGGCTAGTCACAACTAACCTCTTGACTTTGCAAAGGGTCCTTCACACCCTTGCTGCAACTCAAGAAGTTCCCCAACATACCCGTCTCCACTGGAGAGGAAGCACGAGAGTCCCGCCCTCATCCGGAGGAGCCCCGTTTGCCGTCTCATAGCTCGAGGGCAGGGATATTTCCCTGCGTGGTCGGGAAAGAATTCCCGGCGTTCCCGTCGCATCTCAAGAGGAGGCGCTCTCCACAGGAAAGGCGAGAGGAACTCCAGGGTCGTGCCACCATTCCCAGAGTCCCCCAGATGTCTCAGTCCATTCCAGGGAAACCTGTTTTCCCTGCACTGCCTCGACTTTCAAGCCGAGGATCGACTCACACCACGGTGGCACGTGGGACAGCCCTGTGGGAAAGCTTCGAGGGAAAGCCTCGTGGGAAAGCCTCGAGGGAAAGTTGCAGATCCCTTGATCCACGCGAAGGGAAGCATGACACTGCTGCTACATCTCGGGAGGAAAGCGCACGTACATGCCCCCACTCGAGACGAGGACTGACTCCCCTGGGGCGACTCCAGAAGTACCCCAAGATCCATGTCAGCACTGGAGAGGAATCCTCAGGTTCCGGCACCTACTCCACACAAGGTCTTAGGCCCCGGCATCGACGGGAGAGGAATTCCGAGAGGCCCCCAAGCAACTCGCAAGGGGACTGGCCTTTCCTGAGGCCACCAGAGCGGGTCCCTGAGGTCCCCGTCGTAAGTCGAGAGCACCTGCCGCAACTCGAGAAAATCCAGGAGGTTCTCCCCTCCAGGCGAGATGAGGCCCATTTCCGCTGAGGCGTCTGGAGGCTAATCAAACCTAACCTATGGAACTTCCAAAGGGTCCTTCACACCCTTGCTGCAACTCAAGAAATTCCCCGACATACCCGTCTCCACTCGAGAGGAAGCAGGAAAGTCCCGCCCACATCCAGAGGAGCCACGTTTCCTCCTCATTGCTCGAGAGGTTTGATCCTTTCCCTGCGTCGTCGAGAAAGAATTCGCGGCATTCCCGTCCCACATCAAGAGGAGGCGCTCTCCAGAGGAAAAACGAGAGGAACTCCAGAGTCGTGCCCTCATTCCCAGAGTCCCCCAGATGTCTCAGTCCATTCCAGGGAAACCTGTATTCCCTGCACTGCCTCGACTTTCAAGCCGAGGATCCACTCACACCACAGTGGCACGTGGGACAGCCCTGTGGGAAAGCCTCGTGGGAAAGCCTCTTGCGAAAGCCTCGAGGGAAAGCCACAGATCAGTTGATACACGCGAAGGAAGCGTGACACTGCTGCTACAGCTCGGGAGGAAAGCGCACGTGTATGCCCCCACTCGAGTAGAGGACTGACTGCCCTGGGGAGACTCCAGAAGTACCCCAAGATCCATGTCAGCACTGGAGAGGAATCCTCAGGTTCCGGCACCGACTCCACACAAGATCTTAGGCCCTGGCATCGACGGGAGAGGAATCCCGAGAGGCCCCCGAGCAACTCGCATGGGGACTGGCCTTTCCTGAGGCCACCAGAGCGGGTCCCTGAGGTCCCCGTCGTAAGTTGAGAGCACCTGCCGCAACTCTAGAAAATACAGGAGGTTCTCCCCTACAGGCGAGATGAGGCCCATTTCCGCTGAGGCGTCTCGAGGCTAATCACATCTAACATCTGGAACTTCCAAAGGGTCCTTCACACCCTTGCTGCAACTCAAGAAGTTCCCCGACATACCCGTCTCCACTCGATAGGAAGCACGAGAGTTCCCGCCCATATCCAGAGGAGCCCCGTTTCCGCCTCCTAGCTCGAGAGGAGGGATCCTTTCCCTGCGTGGTCGGGAAAGAATTCCCGGCATTACCGTCGTATCTCAAGAGGAGGCGCTCTGCACAGGAAAGGCCAGAGAAACTCCAGGGTCGTGCCACCATTCCCAGAGTCCCCCAGATGTCTCAGTCCATTCCAGGGAAACCTGTTTTCCCTGCACTGCCTCGACTTTCAAGCCGAGGATCGACTCACAAAACGGTGGCACGTGGGACAGCTCTGTGGGAAAGCCTCGTGGGAAAGCCATCGAGGGAAAGCCACAGATCCCTTGATCCACGCGAAGAGAAGCATGACACTGCTGCTGACAGATCGGGAGGAAATCGCACGTGCATGGCCCCACTCGAGATGAGGACTGACTCCCCTGGGGAGACTCCAGAAGTACCCCAAGATCCATGTCAGCACTGGCGAGGAATGCTCAGTTTCCAGCACGGACTCCACACAAGGTCTAGACCCCGGAATCTACGGGAGACGAATCCCGAGAGGCCCCAGAGCAATTCCCATGGGGACTGGCCTTTCCTGAGGGCACCAGGGTGGGTCCCTGAGGTCTCCATCGTAAGTCGAGAGCACCTGCCGCAACTCGAGAAAATCCAGGAGGTTCCCCAATCCAGGCGAGATGAGGCCCATTTCCGCTGAGGCAACAAGGGGTAATCACACTTAAACTCTGGAACTTCCAAAGGGTCCTTCAACCCTTGCTGCAACTCAAGAAGTTCCCTGACATACCCGTCTCTACTCAAGAGGATCCCAAGGGTCCCGCCCATATCCAGAGTGGCCCCGTTTCCGCCTGCTAGCTCGAGAGGAGGGATCCTTTCCCTGCGTTGGTCGGGAAAGTATTCCTAGCGTTCCCGTCTCATCTCAAGCATAGGCGCTCTCCACAGGTAAAGGCGAGAGGAACTCCAGTATCACGCCCCATTCCCAGAGTCCCCTGGATGTCTCAGTCCATTCCAGGGAAACCTTTTTTCCCTGCACTGCCTCGACTTTCAAGCTGAGGATCGACTCACACCACGGTGGCATGTGGAACAGCCCTGTGGGAAAGCCTCGTGGGAAAGTCTCCTGAGAAAGCCTCGAGGGAAAGCCACAGATCCCATGATCCACGCGAAGGGAAGCGTGACACTGCTGCTACAGCTCGGGAGGAAAACCCACGTGCATATCCCCACTCGCGAAGAGGAATGACTCCCCTGGGAGACTCCAGAAGTACCCAAGATCCATGTCAGCACTGGAGAGGAATCCTCAGGATCCGGCACAGACTCCACACAAGGTCCAGGGCCCGGCATCGACGGGAGAGGAATCCCTGAGAGGCCCCCGAGCAACTCGCAATGGGACTGGCCTTTCCTGAGGCCACCAGAGCATGTCCTTGAGGTTCCAGCGTTAAGTCGAGAGCAACCTGCCGCAACTCGAAGAAAAATCCGGAGGTTCTGCCCCTCCAAGGCGAGGAGGCCCAATTCCGCTGAGGCTCCGAGGCTAATCACACCTAAACCTCTGGAAGCTTATCCAAAGGTCCTTCACACCCTTGCCCTGAACCTCAAGAATCTTCCCCGATACTTCATTGAGAGGGAAAGACCCGAA